>NW_027509264.1:4210000-4507500 GCF_048541705.1 Temnothorax americanus | reverse complement strand
CGTCCATCACCGATCCCTCTGCTCGGAGAATCTCAGTTTTGCTCTCGGAAGACGGAAAGATTAAGGATATTGTATATGCTTCGAGGCTGAAATATCTCCTCACGACCTTCGACATTGCCGAGCGTTTTCTCGATGACAGCGCGCGCGAGTCCAAACATTATTCTCTACCCTCGACGTGTCTCCATTGACGTTGTTTCAGGCTTCGTTCGATATTGTTCTCGATCTTGCCTCCGTTTACCCGTTGCCTGCGGGCCGCTTCTTCCTCGCAGTTTCTTCTCGCTGCTTCTTCTCTCTATCTCGACTCTATGGTGTTTTCTCCTTTCTTCCTATCCTATATAAGTAACACGGTCACTTATAACGCGTCCCTTCTTCTGTCCAACCGAACCCTTCGTCCCGACTCAGCCTCTTTACCTTTTACGCTTCTATCTCTCTACGCGTCTACCCTCGCCCCGTGTATCCCTATTTTCGAGCATCTATATCTATCTTTGCTCACCCGACCCTTGAATTAAATTACATCTCGGAGGTCGAACGATTTTACCAGCAACCAGCTCGCCGTAGGGCGTGCCGGCCGCGCGATGCGCGTTCGTCCTGTCAGTCTCTTCGACCGCAATAATATACCGGCCCGTCATCTATCAGATCTATCTAGCTGATCGCGCGCAATTTTATATCAGCCGCCAGAAAAGTCTACTCGTCACTGATGTACAGTTATTTCATTTCTTTTCAATTCCACAATTCAGTGCCTCTCACTAGTATATCTATATAGTAAATATCATATCGATTCGACACAACTATGTCGAAATAGTATATAATAATATCATATTAATATCGTTATACATCCCGTATCCCGCTATTGTTACATGATTTGACTGACATTTATTGTTGGCATAAATGATATGAGCGACAATATCAAATTTTCTTACAATTGATTAGTCCCGCAAATAACTCTATGCATTTATAAAGCAAGAAATATATAGACAACGTGCCATGTAACGTGCTATTGAGAGGGAGCTAGGGAAAGAAAGATATTAGTTGCGATTAAGGATTTTTCACGTATTGTTCTATAAACGTTAGATCGATACACTAGCCGCGGGTACTCGTATATAGCGGGTGGGCAGGATGTAGTGCGAGTATAGCTGAAAGGAGTTATAAGTATCCGCGGCCGCGGTCATTGCACGAGAGAGAACTGCCGCCTTTTATAAGTCTCTATACTCTTCAGGTCTCCAGCAATACGATCGCTTTAGCTTGCACTTCGTATCGTACTTAATATTAGCTCTTTTCTTGGCACATACGTGAAGTAAACGACGACTAGTTGAGAGATATATAACGCGCGTGATAATTTCTGGCAATCATGCCGTGTGCTATTTTCTAGACTAGACAACGCCGACGTGCGACTCTTTAGATTTACGCAGCTCAACGTTCGATAATAATATCGAGGCTTGAAGAACGGTGCGCTTAGCGCGCTTAAGCGCTAATAAAGCCAAGAGCTATTTCAATTTAGAGGTCCGGCTTTATCTTTGCAGACAAATAGAACCCCTCGAAATTTATGCGTACTACTTTCCGAATACAATTCCCATTATCTTTTTAAGAAATAAATTTTTTGCGATCCACGTTATGAGTGATTTTTATGTATGATATGTATTAATGTATATACGCACAATAATATTACGTGCATGCGAGATGTGTATCTTTTTTTTCTCTTTACGAAAAGATGTGCCGTGATATATAACATATAACATGTATATAGGAAGAGTTGGTCACTTTAGTTTGCGTAATGAAAACCGATGCATTATATACATGCATTATATGTTTGTTATCACGCGCGCGCAAAGAGTAAGAGTAAATTTATTACGTTTTAAATAAACATTTTAAGTTCGTCTGCACAAAGAATGCAAAAAAGCATTTGCAAAAGAGCGTCTGTTAGACGAGAATCTAAAATCAGCAAGTCAACGTGGAGAAATAATTCGTTTACCGACGCTAGTATATAGTCGGGAGATTTAGTGCATCGCATCACTTAGAAAGGTCAGGCGTAGGCCCGTGCTCACATTCGTCCCTCTTTGCGAAAAGTGCCATGCGTACACTCGAATTTCTTATACGAGAACGACGTTCTTACGAAGCAGTGCCTCGAGAGTGCTTGCGTGCACTCCGCTCGCTCTCCGTTCTCTCGTTCTCTTTTCCTCTTTGTAACCCTTACGAATGGAGACACGCTTACGCGGATTGGCTTTCGTCGAGCCGCATCGCTGCACGCTTGCGCAAGCTTTTCGAGGTGAGCTCTCGAGAGTCTCGAGCTGCGTTCGAGTCGCATCGCGGACCGTGGCACGTGGAGTCGCGTTCGCGAACCTGCGTCAGAAAATAACGTCTGTATTTTTCTGACTTTACTGACTTTGCTCGTGTCGCGCGCGAATATAATCGTCCGCGTATTGCACACGAAATTTACAAATATGTATAACTCATACAAGAAATAGACTTAGGTATTGTCGAATCGTTATTGGAGCGACGTAGAAACGTTGATATCGCGGCGTCGTGTATTAATTTTTTTTCTTTATGCCACGTGCGAACGTAGGAAGATCGAAGTCATCGGTATGGTGCAAGCTAATGGTGCAAGCCAGTGAAGTGTTTGATATGAAGGAGCGGTGTATCGAAAATAATACGTTATTACGCCTTGTATGTATCCAACTTGATATCTTTTGCAAAACATATATCACATGTATATTATTTTAATCTTTATAGTTGCCATTTTTTTGCCCCAATGTTTTTCTTACGTATACGAGCATATATAGTTTGCTTCTTATAATTTTGTTCCTTAATTAATAATTTTACGCGTTAATAATCTCGAGGCATTCTCTATTCTGCCACAATACTTTATATCGATTAAATTAAGAAAGGATGGATATATGTATAATGCTAAATGTTTTTTCGACGAAAGAATGTTTTCGGCGAGTTTTCATGATTTAAGTATTTTAACTATTTTAAGTAATCTGTAAAATTGTTTGTCAGGCGTGCCATGCATATCTATTACGTTAAGGAAAATTTGATTTAACTTTAAATATACATTAATGAACTTAATACCTATTACTAATAATGCAAATATTGCGGATCAATTAAAGGAATAAAATTTTCCGTAAATTTTTAAATATTTTGTTACAATATTCTTACTTACGTTTTCTTTCGTGTTTTTAACATATGTAATAAGCGAGTATTCATGTATTTATAGGTAAATTTATATAAATATAAAGAGAAACAACGTCCCCTCCATCTCTGAGAAAATAACTGTACAGAGAAAGCTGCCTAGAATTCTATTAACGAAAGTAGAGTATTTTAATAATAAACGTGTTGCCGAAGCGCCGGATGTTGATCGACTTTAAATGATATGTATCAAATACGTAAAATAATAACAGCTATAGATTGATTTAATACAGTCGCACGAATAATCTTGACGCAAAAGTAATAACTATTAAGCTCGAAAATTGTTATCGTGCAACAATGACAAGGGCGCGCATCCGTTCCCTTTAATTTTATTGTTCTGCCTGTCATTACACTCGACCTAAATTAGCACCGTTGAAAGCGGAGCTTTGCTTTCACGACGTAAATTTCTTCAAAACAACAGTCAGTTTAATGCTATATATAAGAGTTTGGTTTTTCATTCAATAACACGTTTTAATTAATCGCATCGTTGTACGCGATCTAGTTTTGCGTTTAATCTACGTCAGTCAAAGTAGAACGTTGCTTATGACGAAACAATGACGTCTATAAATAAAAAATCGGCGAAAGAACTAAAGAAAGACTGACGAGGAGGACAAAAAAAACTCAAATGGCAGCTGTCAAAATGTGCAGAAAATATGAATTTAACTAGATACGCGGATGTGTCCCTCCGTAGTAGAAGCATTATAATTACTATTATGAATATGTTTATTCGCGAAGAAAAAACCTCGCCCAAAATCGACCATTGGCGCACAACGTTGACGTATATGCCATTTTGTATATATAAGTGTTGTTGTATATATCGTTAGAAAAATAAGGGACAAGAGAAGTTATGACCGGTACAATTATTAGTCTTAATACTTATTCATTATATCACCTTCTGTGATAAGAACTGTTAGCAAATGATATGAAAATATATATCTTTAATATGCTTTGATGGTATATAGCTTGATTCTTACGTTTGAGTACTTCTTTTTCTTTCGGCCGAAAAGTGCAAACCAGCCGCAAGCTTGGACTTAGCCGAACAAGCCAATAAGTTTGTTCGTTATACCGTTGTCACTACGGGAAAGTGCCTTGGGCGCAGGGGTAGTCTAGACGATATTATAAAATATATTATTTTATATAAAATTAGCGACATTATAATATTTAAATTAAATAGTGTAAAGTTTTTAGTGCCACGTAACTAATATTACATATGGAAATATGCAAACGTTACATCCTAAAAAGTATTTTTCCCCACGTTTTTGAGACTTGGGGCTATGTATATTAGGTATTATTATTTCTGTCAACCTCCTCTGCAACGGCATATATATAGAAGACAAGTGCGTTCATGGCCCAAAACTCCTTAATAAAATAGGCGAGGTTCTTCGTCCGCTTTTTGGTTCTCCAAAATGTGCTTATATGCCATAAGTGATATAACGCGCGATAAATTTCTCGAATGCAAGGATGGTGCGAGAATGTTGGAAGATTTTCCAGGTCGTTCCGTGGAATGTCGTGAAAATTCAACGTGGTTTGGCGAAAAGACGTAAAAATGTGGATGTCATTCCAGGTATTTGTATTCCATGCACGCAAACAATATTTGTCTCGATCGTAAATATAACAAAATAAAAAAAGACAAAACTTGACATATATTATAATAATCGCCTCTACGTATCTGCACCGGTTTACAAATGATGGATCTCCCCCGTCCGCTCCCCCCAAGTTTCACGCATTATTCTTTTTCACCGCGATAAGAAATCGATGACGAAGTATAAAACACGAGGTATAAGATGCGGCGATGAAGAGAATGAATTTATTGGTATCGAGCTTGTGATGAATTTGACGTCACAGGATGTACATCGAGTATATCGAGTATCGAGCAAATTGAACAATCGACAAACTCAAATCGGCACGATTTATCTCACGTATTTCTCTTTTATCTGTAACATTTTAATTTTTTAACTTTGATATATTTTGAATTCTCTTAACTATATACAATTATATGCTAATGTAATTCTACCGTTGAAGGACGTAATGGACGTACTTTAGAATAGTTTTTTTCCACGCAGTTTTAATCTCAAAAGTAATTGATTTTTTTTTATTGTCATTGTTATGAAATGCATTATTCTCATGATATATATACATATAGATACATATATTTCAATATACGAGATGAGACACGAATGAACGTTATCTTGCGTCTAAAGAACTTTTAAATGACTATTTTCCGACTAAAATTATAAATTAATGTAAATTAAATTTATAACAATCGCTTTACATTTTTAAATAATAGAGGATAATTTTGTGATTTTTTAAATAACTTTATTTGGTTTATATGGATACACGTGAATAACGTTGTTATCTCGTTAATATAATGGCTACTGTACGGTAACAATAGCAACATCGCGCAAATGGCCCTACGTTCAACGCAAATTGGATTGTTCTAAGCGTTTCAAAGTACATGAATACTCGCATTCTGTAGTATATGCCTCGAGAGAACACACTCCAGTGAATATAGTTTACTTTAAGAATATCGATCCGTATTATATACATCGTTATCTAAGCAGCATAAAAATATGTATTTTATTTTGTAAATATGTAACCCATAGCCATCAAGTGACATGAAACTCTTTATTCTCATCAAGACTTTATAACTCTTTCTGTTGATAAAGATAGAGAGGGAGATAGACTACGTTAAGTAGTCTCGTGAAAGTACTTAAAATCCATTGATATTGATCTTGGGGTTATTGATTCGCAAATCTGTTTTTATTATAACGCAGGAATTTTCATTGGAATGAATTAAAGACTTTCAGTCTTTTGGCAATAGGAGAGATTAATTTCTCTAATTATACAAATTTCCATATTAAATTTGCGTCGCATCATAAAATCTTAGTTTGGAGCAAATTAATACTTTGCTCTTGTATGGAACTATTGGACTCGGGAAGAACTTTTGCAGAATAAAATTACATTAACAGGATGGGCGTGAAGATTAGAAGAGACAACTCTTTAAGAATTGAAAATTTAAGTGCCTGCACGTTAAGTGCCTATTAAGGAAGAGAAATGAGAATAATACGTTCGTGGGAAACGAAGGAAACTAATTTATGACATTACTTGATTACACGCGCATCGTGTCGAGATCGACGATTGAGAACACTTAGTAAGTGCCATAGTATTCTGAATCATGTACGCCGCCAACGATTAAAGTCGTACGACAACGTGCTTATCTGCTTTGCTATCGGGAGCGAGGCGAAGAGATTGTGATTACGTTTCCTTTCCGCCTAAGAAATGAGCCAGAGTGAAAGAAGTGTCGCGAAGCACGGTCCTGAGGGCTCACCTCCGCCTCTTCTGTTGCCGCCGCCGCCGCCACCACCACCACCACCACCACCACCTCCTTTACCGAAACATCCAACTTCGTCGCACCAAAAACTCTTCAAGAAATGCAAGAGTGCCACGTTCCAGCTTGATGGTGCGACATATACAATAGGTAATAACCGATACAAATCGATTTCGTATATCAATTGAAAATATATTCTTCAAATCACGTGGTAATTGTAGAGTATTCACAGTAGATATATACGTATCAAAATATTCCAGAATCAGTATCAAACACCACGTTAATGAAATATTAGTTAAGTACTTAATAGTTAAAGTATTGTGTTAAAATAATATGAAATTGATGTAACACGTGAAGTAGCAGACAAAGCAGGATGGAGCCGGATAGGCGAATATTTGCTTGTATTCAGACAATATACCTTACTATTAAAAATTAATACATTTTAATCTTTATATTATCTTATTAATCTAAATATTTATCTAATTCACACACAATGCACGTGTAGTTTGCTAGTACGAAATAATAAAACTAGGACGTATGAATCGGCCTACTGACAATAATTTATTAAATATTAATCGACTTTATATATATATATATATATATATATATATATATATATATATATATTGGTCATTATATATAGTCGTCAAGACAATACGACCGTGCGTTGGTTCGATTTTCGTCAAGACACACTTTTTAACCAAGGATTTGGTCTATGTATATAACGTGAGGTAATCTTTGATACTTATACATATATAAGCATCACATTTAAATAATTAACGTTATCGCGAAAAATATTACCTCAGCCAGGCGTCGAACCTGGAACTTCCCTCATTCCGTGAAGGGTGTCGTACCAATTCGACCACTGAGGCATGTGGTAATATTTATCGCAATAACCTGTATTATAGAACAATAATAATAGAAGATGGAAACACCGAAATTAACTTTCATTCGGTTGGGGCACCATTACTGGTGGTCGAATTGATTTTTAATATGATGGGTTGGATTTTTGTCTATATAAATCCGCTTTATAGAATGCATAGTCTTTTTTTCATGAAGGAAGAATCGGAAAAAAGCATGCCATGGACGCGCGTACGTGAATAATATTCAGAATTCAAGTACTATTTTACCTCCCCCCCTTACACACACACACACACACATGCGCTCGCGCGCGCGAGGAAATTTGGGTAGTTATTGAGTAACCACTGTTGGAAATAGTTACGAAGTCGTGTGTGAAGGAAAATAAAGCGGGACGAATAAACCGAAACAAAGTCGACGTCGACGAGTGTATCACGGGTCACGTCTTTTCGTGGAGAGTTTTCACAAGTTGCCAAGCGTGAAGATAAATTTGCCATGGCCCGAATGCAAAGACAGAATTTAAAGACTGGTGCCGAGAGTCTCAACTTTGCCAACATTTATTCTACCGTAAAATAAGATAGTCGCTTATATGATAGGACAGCATGCATGACGTTGTTTGGTACATTCGCGTGTCGAAAATATTCTTTTGTGGGATAGATATTTTTTCTCAGAACACAAATATTTTCCTACGAGATGTATTTGCAAGTTCCCACGTAACGTACTTCTTTAGTATCTCGCACGCAAATGCCAGAAATCAGCGCGATATGTGAAATATTAAAAACAGTATGAAACGCAAACTACGTAATCATTCGTTGTCTCGATATTTTACTAAAACTTTAAATCACTTTGTTCCGTGATACGATTACATTAATTGTTTCACAAAAGTAGAAATAAAAGCAATCATTTGACGTTAAAACCTTTATATATATGGTCGATGTTTTTTTCTCTCTCTCTCTCTCTCTCTCTCTCTTTTTTTCTCTCTCTCTCCCTCTCTCTCTGCATGTATTTTATTTTATTATTTTTAAATTTTATTTTGAGCGTTGTGTGTGTGTGTGTGTGTGTGTGTGTGTGTGTGTGTGTGTGTGTACGGTTGATTGTGTTACATGCTCGTATATCGTATATGGCTCATGTAATTAACAATAATTCCATTTTCCTAATACATATGCTCTTTTCTCTTTAACGTTATTTTCTACTGGAAACTGCGGAATAAAACGCAACATTTATAGAAATTAAAACGACGACGTTGATAGGTATAATTGAGAAAAAAGTTATGGATACAGACTTTTGTGAGTTTTCTGCGATTGCATATCGCGTTAAATCTGATCACACGCTTAAGCAGACGATTAAGCCGCTAGCTATTTATTATATACGAT
The DNA here is from genome assembly GCF_048541705.1 of Temnothorax americanus. Taxonomy (NCBI): domain Eukaryota; kingdom Metazoa; phylum Arthropoda; class Insecta; order Hymenoptera; family Formicidae; genus Temnothorax; species Temnothorax americanus. The sequence goes on along the minus strand of NW_027509264.1, from coordinate 4,498,758 downwards.
AGAAAATAACGATAATAAGTAATCCACGACACGTTTCCTTTCGATAAGGATGCACGGCTTCGTAACACTATTCTGGTACTCTTCTTATCTATTCAGTACCGCACGCAAATCCAGCTTGGTCACGACACCTCAAGAATGGGTTTAAATATTGATTTCCAATTTCTGTTACGGGTAGCGCGCTATTCTTATCATTTAGACGAATATACTGGTGTCTCGTGCTTTTCCGGTTGGTATCATTTTGTACGGTCGCTTTAAAAGACGATAATAGCATCATTTTTCTTCGTAAACGAATATTTTTCGCCGACCTTGTTTTCGCGGAACCACGATATTTCTTCCTCGTTAGCCATTTGTAGACACTTGTACATACAAGACTGCGGAAACATGGAGATTTGGAGAGTTCTAAACGCGCAAGTTTATATAAAAATAAACTCACGAGTCGATCGCGTATGAGTATGGAGACATTTCTTCAGCTGTACGGCTTTTAAACACTAATATTTTAATAACAACAACTTGACGTGTCTTCAATGTGTTCGTATACCATTTCTTTGAACGTTTCAAAATTTCCAAATTATCGAAAAATGCACAAAAATCTTTTATCTCGGTGCGTGATCCAGAAAATAATACGATACTCTGGACGAACACAACTACGTGTAAGTGGTATTGTTATTTTTAGTTCTCTAGCGGTAACATATATATTATAGTTAAACGTTGGCACGTAAGAAATGCATATATATCTCTTTCGTAGAAATACAAAATAATACGTAGGTATATTATTTAATCTTTGAGAATAAATAATCCAAGTGTATAATTATCTACACGTACGGTATGTGTACAAAAATATTACCACGTAAGTCCAGTTTGAAAATATATAACTTGTTATACGTCGATTTCACGTCATTTCTTTCTTTATTCCGAAATAGTACATCTGATGCAGTACTTATTGTAGTACATTAGTGCTTGTGTTTCACTGTTTATTAATATACTATAGATACTATTCGCGTTTTATTCACCTGACAATGAGTCGAGTCATTTTCAAGGCTATAACTGTATTTACCATTTTTGTCGCGGCCGACGCGATCGTATCGATTTGCTTAGCAAAAATCGGCCGTTCGCGTAATTAAGCCAGAGAGTTAATCAACGACAGAGTCTGCATTAGGTTTGCGCGCTCTATCTTTTGACGATCAACCAACGGTGTGTGTGTGTGTGTGTGCGTGTGTGTGTGTGTTCAGATTATCTTCGTCGAACCTTCTGCATATAGAAATAACCACGACGTTACCGGACGATGAACGTGTAATTTATTCTAGTGGCTTGAGGATAGTCTAGCTCTAGCAATAAAATACGATTGGAGCAGGGAAATGCACCAACGATCTATCTATCTACGATGCGATAGTTGGGCGGCAGATATCGACGGGAATTTAGAGAGTCGGTGACAAGATGAATGGGATTACGTGCCAGTGACGACGTCATTCCAATGGAAGCCATCGTTCGCGCGCGCGCGGCGTATTTGCGCGATACCGCGCTCTCGGTATTATTGGATCGACATTTTTCCGTTCGCGTATTAGCCATATGTCGATACAATACCGGTCCGTTTAACGGAGAAAACGCATTGATTTTTTTTCCTATTCTTCGCATCGGATTCGCTAGTTATGTACCCGTCGCGGCATCGTACGTCGACCGCGTCGTAAGCCACAGCGAACGCGAACTTATTCGTAAATGGAAGCACACTGCTTCAGCGAGTTTTACTCGCAGAGAAACATAATCATTTTGTCGAAAGTTGTGTCGAAAAATATCGTCGGAGAATTCTAAATTTTATATATAGAAATATATGCGATGTGCGAATGCGCGATATTATGTAACGAAATCTTCCAATAACTCTCATATAAACGATCGTCAATCCTTCATTCTGCTTTCTCTCTCCAAGATAGGATGTATTATAGTTAATGAAGCACTCTGTGTCTATAATCGTATTTTTGATGAAAATGGCGCATTATATTTGACCTCGTAAAAATCTTTTATAATTTGTTCCTTTCATAGCTATAATATACATATAGATGTAGCTTATTAAAAAGCCCAATACAATCACAAGAACGTATAAATAATATACGTTATAGATATGCGATGAGTACGTTGTTTTTTAATTTATTTTAATACATACCTATCGCAACATTTTCTAATAATTTCTTAAATTTATTAAAAAATAATCTTTATTTAATGAATACGTTGTGTATTTTTTTTTCTAGCAAATACAGACGAAGAAAGTTGCTTTATTTCATTCGTGTACGACTGATTATCTTTTAGCAAAACTCTTACTTTGCTTACTTAAAATGCGAGTTACCGAAATAGTAAAAAATTCTCTTTTATATGAAAAAGTAGAACTGTCCTACTTTTTCGCGAAAGTTTTCTCGCATACTTTTCACTGTTAAGCATCCTACGAAATTTGCCGCGGGGATTTTATAAATTTAGAAAAGACTCGGAATGACAGACTCAAAGAAAGAGCTTACGTAGTCCCGGGCCTCACTATCTCTCGCATAGAAGGTCATCAAGTTGAACAGTGCCATTTGCAACGTAAATGTATATAGAAACTTAATGAATCTCACATTTTTATAATATCGATAATTTCGAAATAGTGAGGCCGTATGTTATGCGAGTATATACACGCGTGTATTATCGTACTTCATGATAGTTGCAAGGTTGCAAGATTCATTTCAGATAGGTCTCGCGCGTAATCATTTTAGTTTGATGGAACGACGTGTTAATTAAGCTTCGACAAAGATCTGAGTAATGCTTCGGGCATGAGTTAATGTATATTATAAATTGGACGGATATCCTAAGGCGTATTTTTGACGTAGGTATCCAAATATATATATATCTTCTCTGCTGCTTTCGGTTTATATTGCCACATACATACATGCACGCACGCACGCACACACCCTTATATTTACATACAAATACACAGAACACATACCTTACGTTGATTTTTAAATGAATCGTTCTTTATGAATGATTGTTCTTGAAGTAAATATCCATCACGTTCAGATAATTGGCAGCATGCGTTGCCATGCCGTTGGAAATGTCGTTTACTGAATCGTTTACTTGAGCATTTTTTAAATAAAATGCATACTTCATCGAGAAGACGTTCTTCGGATGGCGGCGGATACGAAAGTGACGACGAACAGGCATGTCGGTACTCTTTGCCAAAATATGAAGATTGGCTGTTTGCCAGCTAAAATGCCGATAGCAGAGCTTTCTCCAATTCCATCCTTCTCGATCGATACCGAACGGTGTTCTGTTTGCAACGATATCACAGTCCTTGTATTTCGGCGCGATACTATCCTCATCCATTATTTACGTTACGTGACACTTTTGATTATTGATTAATCCGATGGATATATTATATACATATAAAATATGCATATTGCATTTATAAAAATGCAATATGTCCATGATTATATTCTATATCGTTGGATGGTTTGGTGATTTCTAGGTATTCTATAATAGGCCTGCGTGGCGCGAGTATAGGCTTTGTGTTATTTGAAAATCAAAGCGATCTTTTCTCGATTGAAATGTCGAAACGTCAACAATTTTTAATCTTTAAAAAATTATTTTAAAATATTATTTTTGATAACGATGATCTCTCTTCGTTTGCTCATTGCGCATCTATTTCTATTCGCCGAACAATCTGTAGCCTGTGTATATATAGTATATAGAATAATGCCGCAATAAAATATTCATATAGTCGAGACGAATATTCGAGCTGGTATGTGAAATATTCTCTTATGAAGGAACAATGCGCATAACAGCGATGATGATAAGCATGCGCGAGTCATTAAAGCGTCCGCGACTGGTAATAAAAAGAAAGAAATATATCCACCCGCGCGAGAAAGTCCTCAACTACGAATACGCCTACCTTTCAAACGCGAGTGGCACAATAGTAAATATCGCATACGATGAATTATTCGTGCGCGCAAATTTACTGACGCGCGTCGCGTCGCGTCGTCGCGAACGATGCATTTGTTCGGAGACGTTGACGTATCTTCCGCTGTGTGTTCAAAGATGAAGGTCGCATATACTTTGCGCATTTAATATACTTAGTTTAATTATATCGTCGTCGTGCTTCGATAAAGCGTATTGTCATAATATTTCGCTCGTATGGATGTATTTCGCGAAACTTGTTTGCGGGAACAAGGACTTTTTGCATATGCTCGCTACATTCCAGCGAGATATTTCGTATTATTATATTATTATTTTATTTTTATTATTAATCTACAAGTTAATTCATTTTCAATTGAATGCGATTAGATTTTATTGAAAAATAAAGAGTTTGATAAAAAGGTTGCTAAAGCGATTCTGATTTCTTATCTGAATTCTGATAAGAATCGAGGTGCGCGGCATAGAAGCGGTATGATTGTAATGAAAAGCAGATAACTGAAGGAAACGCGTGGCTTTAATTCCGTCAAACATTAATATCCCTTTTGTTAATGCCTATGGAATTAACCGGAAATGTCGTAGCCTGCCGTAATTTCCGGTGGAGGTCGGTAAAGTAGAGCTGCAGCAAGGCCTGGAACACTGGAATCGATTGCATTTGCCGCGGGTGTCTAGTTTTAGACGTGGTGTATGTTAGAACCTCTGAGTAATGCGCGCACGTTAGGATACTGCAGGGAGCTATACATTGACGAACGTGCGAGTTGGAGTTTGTGTTTTTCACCATTATTTTTCTTTTAATTATATATTTTAACCCTCACAATATTAGATTTACCGATTTAATGTCACTATAATAATATCAGATTAATCGTAGATACGTATAAGCGACACCGAGCTTTCTCGTGACTGAAAATTATAATATTTATTGCACGTTTGCGACCGTTAATGACCATTTTGAATATAAAAAGAATTATTTTCATCGTTTTCAAAGGACGTTTCTTTAATTTTCTGTGAATAGCACGCGCTTCACACATAAACTACATAAAGTATCGACTCAAATTCCGTTTACACTATCCCAATGTTATCTGCAGACGAATGAATCATTTGTACGAGTCGTCTCTCGAGTAACATCTTGGAGACCGAGTCTCTCGATTACGGTACGGACATGGTACATTGGTTTATCTATCGACCGACTACGGCGGCTACTCATCGGTCCTAACGCTCGGCGCTCGGTGCGAGATAACGGTGATGACGACATGACGAGCGAGAATAAACCCGAGGTCCGCTAACGTATTATCCGATATATAGGTATTTCGTGGCGATAGGGACGCGACGCGCGGCGCGATAGAACGATAAAATTGTGTGACAATTTCAGGCTCGTCGCCGTTTATAACGTCGTATTTCTCGTACACCCTACCTACACGGGGTGTCTCGCGCGGGTCAGCGTAATCGAAAGCCATAACGTCGCTTGGTCGTCGATGGGAGCTCGGCAGTCACCGACAATCGACTCCAGGCTCCAGGCTCGACGTACAGGCTACGAGCCACGACCGATCTAATAAGCTAACATCCGGAAAATCTCTCTGAAATATCCCGCGAGGCTATCTGTCATCCCCAGATGTACCGTCATCAACATTGTGCCGCGCCGCGTCGCGTCTACTTATATATATATATATATATATATATATATATATATATATATATATAATATATATGCGCCCCGTGTGTGTGTGTTGTTGCCTCGCACAAAATAAATACGTCGATGGTATATTGCGCGCCAAGATATTTCCTATGACAATCGGAAATCGGAGTTGTTCAGAATTTAGTAATGCGTGCAAAACGTGCGCGTACGCTGCGACGTTACACGTACGAAGCGCAACGCACGAAAAAGATCGATCTACATTTTCTTTATTAATAACAAATTTTTTTAGATTAAGATTAGAAATCGATTTTTTTCTACAAAAATACATAAAGATCGGCTCTATCTTCCATCACGGAACTAGAGCCATATATATAGCTTTAGGACATCTTATATATTATATTTTGGTCGAAATAGATTTATATACTTTTGCGACGAATATACTTGTTACACGGAAAAAAAATTAAGTTGCTTCACGTAAACGTCGACGTCACGGGCTGCCACAAACATAAATAGTTAATTTAATTGGATATTATTGGACCAAATATTTAAATTATTAAAAAAATTATCTGATGTTTCTTATTCATTAACATTGAAGTTGCGCATCAATGATAGGTTTTATCTCAATTACACTGATGCTGTTCATATACAACATCATTTTTTTTCTGTTTACGACGTGGAAATCTGGCTCGATAACCCTTTTGTCGAGTGGATTTTGTCGAGACACTTGCGATATCCCGCTAGTCTTAAATTGAAACAGTTAGCGGTATGGAGCTTGCTAAACGTTGATTGAATTTGGGTTGTGCGAAATTAGGCCAGAGTTTACGCGTCTGTGGTGTAGTTCGACTTAAGCCCGGATTACGTGCGGTCACCATTGGAATCGCGCGATTAATTTTAATTCTACATGACAATGGTCCTCATGGGAAAGAGACGTGTCTACTACTTTAATTCGAATATTTAATTAACTACGGAACGTATGAAAAAGTTATGATATTTTTGGACAATTTTTGATATTACTTTTAATCGGATTATTACTTTTACGCCGTTATTACTGTTCTCGGCGCGTGCAAAATTTAATTAAATTAATGAATAGCATAATTGCGGGCGGAGCAATTTATTCGAGACGTTGTCCCTAATGTTTCATTAATCCAATTTCATATAGCCGTATGCTCATACAGGAAGAACGCGGTATGCGCTGGTGCTCTCAAAAACTTACTATAATATTGCATGGCATTAATTAAGATATACTTATTAATTGTAACTGAGGAAATTAATATATGTTTTTATGTTACGTTTCAAATGCTATACGTTTAAATGTTACGTTTCGGTGAATATAATTATGTAATATATTCACATATTGCGATATTATTGAACTGAGTAATGAAGTTTAACACAGAGCTCTGTCTCTCTCTTTCTCTCTCTCTCTCTCTCTCTCTCTCTCTCTCTCTCTCTGTCTCTCGCGCGCGCGCGCGCCCGCTTACTTAATTGCGACATTATCAATTTATACTCTCGAGTTTTTCTCGTTTTCGCAAAACATTTGTATATTATCTATTCACACTTTTTACTGCGAGCAACGTTAATGATGTGTTATTAGTCTAGCTACTTTAGCTGTCCGCGTTACTTTGAAATTTTCAACATAACTAATATTAGACAGCATGCGATTATAGCCGAGAGCACAATTCACGTTCATTCAACTGCGGGAGCAAGCTTCTAAAATTCTAAAGCAAACACAAAAGCGAATACCGTTTTTATGAAGATTATATGATTGATGCCTCGACCACGAGGATAAGTTGTGCGTACGCTTATAGTCGCTGGTGGTAAAGGTCAAGGCGTTTTCGCGATGTCAGAGAACGTCGTTCGAGCTCGATGTCCGGAGTGCGACTTATGGTCTCGCTCCTTCGCAGCAGCAAATAAATGCGACACGCGCTATTGATGTACTGATAGACGATATTCGCGCGAGACACGCGTACGTCATTTTTACCATTTTGTTAACCAGATCGTCGTCGATATTATTGGCGAATCCGGTCTATATAGCGTCTATATACATATTATCGAGTTGATAATAGCAGTCGATAATTGGTGCGACATTAAGTCGGCAAAGGACGGTACATGCACGTACGTACACGCGCTGATGCGGATAGGAATATACAGCCCCACGTATAAACGTATAATTGGCTGACTCCCCGACATCGGTTTAACCCGGTGGCCCACCATCGCGTTTCTCTTCCGTCCGTTTGATGAGCACACAGGTATATTAATTGATGGGTACGTAGCGCCCATAGCGGTCGCCATTAAGTGCGCCGCGTGATAAATAGAGGTAAACCTAGCATTATCACGAGCCACGGCATTTTTATTGCGAAAATATCCGGGTTATAGCGACGTCGAATGAGTTATGCATCTCTTGCAAATTGCAACATTGGACGCTTTTATATCGCCGCGCGCCGTGGAATTTAAATCTTCCCTCCTCTTTCCTCTCTTTGAATTGATTTAATCGTCCTTGCACAACTTTACGATTGTTCGTGGCGTCTATTGGCCGCCGATATTCTTAAGCGATGTCGCGTTGTATAAGGGGCTTTATTATTTTTAAGACGTACATTTTTTTCAACTTGCATACATTGCAGGGGCAATAATGTAAGATAAAATAAAGTACAGAGTTGCTTATTTAAAGACGTATGTTTTTTTATTTTGTCAAAATTTTTAGAAAACGTACATCTATTTAAACTTATTTGTTTTGAATACAAAATACGTTATAGATAAATTGATTCTCTTTGCGTATAATTTTTATTCTATTTAATAAGCCAAGAAGCTAGACAAGCGAGAGAGAGAGAGAAAGAGAGAGAGAGAGAGAGAGAGAGAGAGAGAGAGAGAGAGAGAGAGAGAGAGTGAGTTTCTGAGCAAGCAAGAAACAAAAAGCAAACCAGAAAGTACATTGCTACGTGTCAAGTACAGAGCATCAAAGGGAATTCCGTGGAAAGGAACGTAGAATAAATTTCGTGCGCTGCTCCACGTTTACATATGGTATATATCTTGAGTCGGAAATCAATCAATCGTTGAATATCTGGTGAAGACACCGCGTTTCTAACCACTGCTTTTCATTTTTTCATCGTTTTTTCATCAGATCGGTAGACACAGTATAGACGGCAAATTTTGTCTACATTGTGCTTAAGTTGTCCGACGTTTGACTATTATATCTTTGAGCAAACTAAGCGAGTGCATTAATTTATCAGGCGCAGCCCCATATTTAATGAAGCACTCTGTTGTGTTCACTCGACCTGCACCTTCACAAGATTGAACGAATTGATGCATACGTTTGTACAACACGCGAATAATCTCATCGTAAAAAAGCGAGGAAGAAAAAAGATAAATACCTGAAACGCATGGGCAAAGAACACACACGAAGTAATAAGAAACAAAGACAAAAAAGAGAGGGATAAAGGGAGGAAGAGGAAGAGGAAGAAGAAGAGGAAGAAAGAGAGGGAGAGAAGGATAAAAAGGTGAAAAAGATTCGTAGCAATCTCATTTATGAGGGTGACAGAAGTGAGTTTCGTTTGAGGAAGGTTAGAACGGCTCGACACTCGGCAGCAAGATTATCTTCCTGTTAAATTGACGCTTTTTTCGCGGACACGCGCGACCAGCCGTAATTGAAATTGCCGTCTCCCTTTTTATCAGAGTAGAAATATCACGAACAGAATGCATTTGCATTTATAATAAACGCTGGCTACTGCACAGGTTGTCTGGCCAACTTATATTATACCGTTTCGTTATAATCTGTTATTCCCGTCTAAGGTTGTAATTTCGACATCAAGAAAAGACGAGTGAAATTGATGTTTCTTACATTGTAAAATTTCGCGAAGAAAAATGTAAATCTGCATGTTGAGGCGTTTATTTTAGGGAAAATTTCTTATCTTAAAAAATGTTATAAATTTTTATTATTGTGACTCTCTTTCTCTCTCTCTCTCTCTCTCTCTCTCTCTCTCTCTCTGCTTAAAGAGATAGAGATATAGTATGATACTCTTTACAGTAAAATATTTTTTTAGAACTTTGCACAAAGTGTAAAGTTGAAGTGTTTTATGATTGTACGTGTACATAGGTATGTACAATGTGATGTAATACTTTTAAGCAAACCTATCTACACGAGTATGTAGAGAGAAATGTTTCTACTATTAACATATGCACGTCTATTATTTTTAGGCAGCTACTGCTTACGTTTTACGTTGCTTAATTTTTTGCTTGATTTATCTAACGCCTCGTTTTCTATTGTTTTCACATTTGGATTTAACGTCGCAAAATAAAAGTGACCTTATCGCAAATCATTACTTAGAAGAAGAAACGTTTTTTGCAGTAGATAAAGATTTTTAGTGGTTCTTCTACTTTCACACCTTCACATCCTTTTAGGATATTTAGATAGGTGGCTGATTAAGCGGTTAGTTGGGTCACAGTAGGAGTGGTTCTTAGATGTGATAGTATATCACGCAGAAGAGGTACGCGTGTGAAACTCCCTGGATATTTCGGTCAGCGCGGGAGGAAGATAAAGAGCTATCGTTGAAAGCGATGGGGCGCGGGCGCGGTTATACGAGTGAACGCTACGTTACAAAAGAAGAACGGACGCAATAGTCAATAGAAAGACAGGTCACGTTGACGTCGAGCGTCGAGCAAGCTTCGAAGGTTTAATAGTGCGAAAGCTGCTGCATTTTTAGTCTTTGAAGATCTTGTACCGTGATATCGATCGCGGTTGTTAAGTATCTGATCACCAGTATGGTGGATCTGTTGTGATTAACGCTGAAAAAATAAATAAAAGTTTTATTTATTTGGTTTTTCCTCGGTTTATTCCAAGATATTTTTATTTGTACGAAATGGATCTATAGACCTCATATAAAGGCTGGATCTTTGATGCTTTAATATGAAAGAGATACATATAACCGATGCGTTTATAACTTGTGCGGTGTTATTGAAAAAAGTACAAAATATATTAGGTAAATAATGATAATATATGTCTCTCTCTCTCTGATACATATTATATTAAATAATTTTAATTTATTTTTGCGATAAAATTCTTGTGTTTGAGGAACAATATTGAATTTAAAATAAGGAGAAAATTTGCGAGAATTTTCTCAAGACGTATTAAAATATATGAGTTTCTGATGGACAAGCACGTTCTTCAGCTAAAACGACCCCACGAATATCAGAATACTCTATCCCAAAGGGTTCCTCGAATTTTTTCACAACTCTAGAAAAGAATTGAAAGTTAAAGCGTTGACGCGAACGTTTGATCGTTTACATACATATGTATAACACGCGTATGTCGCAAGTTCTTTGAATATGACGTCGTGTGCGATTTCTCATTTACGTTACATTTTGTTTTTTCTTCATGTTATTAGGTATATAGAGAAGTAAAAGCCATAGTGGTGTAAGTCAAATTTTTTAAGATATTGACTCGCGTGCATATAGATACTAAATCTATACGAAATGCATCTATGCACACGAGTCAATATTTTTAAAAATTTGACTTACACCACTATGGCTTTTACTCCTCCATATTACGTAGAATAGATCAACGATTTTGAAAAATAAAAATAATAAATGTCTATATATTATTTATACTATATACTTGTTCGTTACTTAACATTATACTTTTTTGCGAAATTTTTAACGTTCCATACATTTTATAAAAGAGACAAACAATAAAATGAAAGATTCAACAATATTGTTGTTAAATTGTTATTAAATTTTGGAAAAAGATTGAAGACATACATCATCTACTTGTACTGCACAACATCTGAATGCTGTAGACATCTAATTATACCATTCTTGTCTTTGATTAACCTTTTGGTGAACCCGCTATGATGCTAGCAACTAAATAAACCAAGATAACAAAAATTGAAAGAGAAATGTAGCGGCATAAAATCAGTTCATTACGCATCGTTTTCGAGTGTCGTTTCACGGGGCCGATGCCGCCGATGGCGAAGTAAGCGCCGGAGAAAGTGTCGGGAGAGACTCAGTCAACTCACGACTCACAATCAGTGTCAGACTCAGACGCGCACGCACGCACGCACGCATGTACACCTGAGGGCAAAGAAAGTCTCAAGTTTCAAGTACCTACGGTACGAGTGAAGGAGAAAGAGCAAAAAGCATTGGCAAGCTTTGGTTGAGAAAAAGAGACGGACGGGGAAGATACCAGAGAGGGAGAGAAGCCACGATGGCGAGAAACGCGGGGAGCGAGAACGAGAGATGAAAACGGATGGTGGTTGGATAGAGAGGGTCAACGGGGCTGTCGGGGGGTGTTGGGAGCGGGACGCGGCAAAGAGAAGGGAGGGCTATGGCGAGAGGTGGAGATTTTCGAGTGGTTCAGTTGTAGCGGCACCGTGACTGACATCGGACGTTCGTATCCATTTTCCTAGCCACCCGCGTGTCGTATAATCTCATTTCACCGTTCACCGTTCATCGTTCATCGTTTACCGAATCTTGCCGGGCGCCGCCGCGCGTTGGCGTCTGACCAGACGCTCGGTTCTTCCACTGGTCGCGCGGCTCATGCGGCGTCCGTCACCGTCTTTCCGTTTTAAGCTCTGCATACGCAAGCCGTATGCAGCCGTATGCCGTATGCAGAGCTTTCGGACGCTTGCCCCGAGCGACTGCTGCGATTTATCTCACATCAGCCGAAAGAAACACCGGTTATAAAGAAGCCTGACTTGTAGACCGCGAATATTATGTCTTGACAACGTTGTTCTTTTGCCGTTGAATGAATCGGAACTATGTATCGTAATTTTTGAAAGAAGATCGGCTCGCGTCCACGCTTGTTCGGCGAACGTGGGATGCATGACGCTTGATTGCGTTTTCGCCCATTTTCGAATCCCTATATTATATACACGACTTACGATAGGAGAAGAATATAATCTCAGCTCCAGTGCACGTCGAGTTCAACGAACCAAGTTGCGAGCGGGAACTTTGGAAGTCATAGCGCGAACGCACGTCTGCTCCGAACGTATATAGTTACGAGTTACGAGCAAGTTTCGCTTGGATTTCGTCGCGTGAACGCGATCACAAAAGAAGGAAGAAAGGAAGGAGAGAAAAGATATAGGTAGAGCCTATATATATGCACGATGGTAGCTGTCGTGCATTTTCGAATCGTATCCCGTGAAAACGCGTGCGTGCCGCACAGCATGGCATGTCGGAGTCGGAAGCGAGACGGCATGGGCGCGCCGCTGCCACCGCTGCCACCACCGCCGCCGCCGCCGCCGTCGTCGTCGTCGCGCCAAGCCGCGCCAGTGCACCGGTACGGGTAACCAACCTGCGACGTTAACGTTATGGTAACGTGAATCGATCGCCTGATTTTCGTTCTCCCTCCATACCATCTGTCAGGGCGAGAACTCGCGGCCGGACTCGTGCCGCGTGGCCCGCGTGCGTGCAGTGTGCGCGTCACGAGTATACGACTATACTCACGAGTATTATACGCCCGCGGCCGCTCGCAACTCTCGTAAGCAGTTGCGAGCAGTCCAACGTAAGAGGGTACGACGAGGCTACGATCTACGAACGAGGATAAGTTCAAAACTATCCTGTTTTTGCGAATTTTCTACAACGTACAAACAAAAGCTTTCAAAAACTTGATTCTCGACGAGCTACGCAAGAGCACGTGGAGACACGGAGACGTGTTGACTGTGCTGCGTCATCAACAAGAAGACGGTACTGATATTGTTCCATATATACACAGAATTTCCGCTCGGCACGTATCGCGTATGTGCGCTGTCGCATAATGTTGCGACAGAGAAACATCGTAATTGAAGAGAATACGTTCTCCGATCGAGAATCGAAAATCGTACGAGATTGTGATAAGTGCTCGTTCCTGCTTCGTGCGATCGTGATCGAGTTCAGTTCGTCGATCGGATTGGAACTGAAACTCACGTCGATATTTAAATACGAGGAGTTTTATTGCTGACAGAGTGAAGAGAAAACAAGTTACGTTGTGCACAAGAAGAATTAGAGTAAATAAAAAAAAGTTAAAAAGGGTTTAAGAGATATATAGATATAGGTACGTGTAAACCCGCCCTTAAACATGTCAGATGCGAGATGGTAATCCGTGAATCGTAAAGACTGCAGATAAAAATAAAAATCTTATAAAAAGCTTTTATAAAAATATATTAGAAGCTTTCATCTTTTGCTTCGCGCATGTTGAAAATTAACGTACTGTACCATCATTTGCCTTTGGAAAAACGAACGGTTATTCACATTTTGAGCGCGCCGCGGTCAATCTGATTCTTATATCAGGAAGCGTAACTAACATTATTTCCGTAACACATCAAATGTGCGGAAATAAAAAAGTGAACGAGAGAACTCGACGCCATAAACACCTTTACTTTCCGATGATTTATCGCACCAAGAGTTTAGAATCTCGTGTCAAACCGCAACGCTCGACGCGCTGCACGTGCGCGCGATATAAAACGGTATAACAGGTAAATCTCTCGAACACGGTTCATATATATATGTATAAACTAAACTGCTAAGGCTTTGCGTAAGTTATACCTGCACGATCGTAAATAAGATGTAAAATCGGGCGCGTCGCGTTTGTTCCGGTAGTGGAATCGTATAGAGATAACTTATTGTTAGACTTACAGCTTAGAAAATGTAGTGACTGATGACAGCGATAAGGCGATAAGGGATGCAGAGTGTATAACTGTAGGCTGTAGGGTTAGTAAAGTGCCGTAGTTGCAAAGAGACCTACTCCTGCACAGGAAGATTGAGTCTCGTGCGCTTTTATACTCGAATGAGAAGATGTCGAGGAAATAAGACTGACAATGAGTAAAAGTAATCAAAATAAATCAAGAACGACAATGTCTAGACCAGACAAAGATACTGTACAAAAATGCCATTCAGATCCAGGTGCATCTAATCCTTCGTGCAGTCCCAGCAAGCGACGTTCACAGAGACAAGTACCATGCATTCCTTCCTTACCAAATACACGCAAGTGCGTTTTAACCTTGGACGGATACAATTACGTGATCGGTGAGTAGTAACGCGATAATATCTCGAATCCATGATAAATCATAAGATCGATAACACGTCTAGATATAGGTATCAAAATATAATAAATAATAACTCATAATAATTTGATACAAGAGAAGCTTTTCTTCATGTAATGCTTGTTATTAAGCACTTAATATACCTACTTAATATACGAAAAAATGGCAAAACAAACTAGCCTTATATGTATAAAGATACCTAATACTCTTTAGTAAATTTGTTAGTGGAAAGAGTAGTATCAGATTCTTTATCTGTTTTCTTCATAGCTAAAAATAAAATAAAAGACAACGTAGACTAACGTAAAAACATATATGTATATCTACTTCGATCTCTCTTTTTTCAACGCTTGTATAAAATATCATAAGATTGAATTATCGTGCTATACGTTTAGTGACAATAAACACTGACGTCGATGACACTGATTTTTTTCTTCGGTGTCCGAACGTTATACTCGAAATCTATTCATTGTGATTTCGGCAACAAATTTGCTCAATGAACGTGAAAACGGCAATTCTGAAACACTCGGTAGGCATAATGCAGTATATATTTACAGAGCAAATTCGACACTATTGCGAATAATATAGAATAATAAAGAATTAAATTTTGTGAAAGTTATATTCTTGGTTTTTAATCAACATTTTGATTAATATCCAATTATATCGAATTACAATAAATCTGTTCTGTTTTTGCTAAAAAAATAGAAAGATCGCCGCTTAAATTTATTTTATTCTTACAAAGATTTAATTTCCGTAATAAAACAACGGCATTTATGTAGTTTTGAGATTCGTGATACATCATTTTGATATCCCGAAGGATAATTAGCATTTTAGAGATTGCCGTGAGACGTAACATAGTTATATTGTCGTTTGCAAGTTTGAGACACCGTATACTCGCACATTAATGTCTTGCGTCTACGTATGTTTAGATTATGCGCGCTTGAACTAGGTTTTAGTATTTATAAATATATGAATCTTAACGAGTTAAATAATCATATAAATTATATATATACACATAAGTCTAATAATTCCAATCTAATATATTTTTAAACATGATTAATTTTATTTTATACAATGATGGTATATTTTATACAATTTAATGTTATTAATGGTAAGATAAGTTTTAGCAGTAAAATACAAAGTGATTAACAAATTTAAAATGAGTTTTACACACATACACACACACACACGCACACACACACTCTCTCTCTCCCTCTCTCTCTCTTTCTCTCTCTCTCTCTCTCTTTCTCTCTCTCTCTCTCTCTCTCTCTGTCTCGCTTCTCTGATGCAATCGATAAATGATAAACATTTTATTGTTTTAATTAGTTTAATTATAACTTTAATTTTTTATGTGTAAAAATGATTCAGCTATCCAATGGCTTGCGTTTGATTAGGGATAAAAGTCTCAAAGATTACTGACAATTTTTTACTTAAAAGAATAACATTACGTTGATGCGATGCAAATATTACTCACTTATCTCAAAATAATCTTTGCTTTTTTATAATGGGCTAATTAAATAATATAGACACATAAACAACTCGTTTGTGTGTATAAGAAGTTTTATATTCTAACAATAAGTACGCCGATTTAATTAACCCAATTAGATTTTGTACGAAAATGAAAGATATTAGAGAAATATCTAAGTTTCTGAAAACATAAATATCAGACAAAGCATTAATTAATGCAGAACGTTTAGCGTTAATTAATTTTATTGCCTGATCAACAATATATTCCACATGCGCAATGTATATGACCGGTAATGCGATATCTTTTGATGAACGTCACATATCCTGTTAATATACATGTATCAGCTAGATAGCTTGAGGAATATACATAGATTTAAAGAATGCAGATTATAATTTAACTTTTTTATAGTTTATGCTTGAAGCATTATTTTATTATTATGTTATTATTAAAGGATTATGGACATGGTATTATTGAACAGAGTATATTTCACCAAAACGTGTGTATTTAACAATTTTCAATAAATTTTAATTAAAGTATCTTCAATCATATTAAACTAACCTTTTTTATATGTATATCAAAATAATGAAATTAGTACAAAGTAAACACAAAATATATGAATCATATTAAAAAATGTTGTTTTTTTTCTGATCAATAGTGAGACAATCTACTAAACACAATAAGTTTTACGTTTTCTTATTCTTACAATAATATTTATTTCTTTTAACGAATAAAAACTCGGACTTAAAAGGTTAAAACAATTAAAATCTACCTAAATGTAACGTCAGTCTTTATATGCGAGTGCTCTCGCGGAAGTTTTATACTTTTGCGACTGCTGCGAGAAAAACTATCGGTATTCCAGGTTCAATTATAGATTTCCTATGTGCTATAAAATATCCAAGTATCGGAAAGTTTCAGTTCTGAAATATTCTTCACAAAATCTCAATATTTTGATAAATTTTACTTGCGAAAGTGAAGTTAGCACGACGCTTTAATTTAAACATTTTAATAACATTTTAAAATTTAAGAACTTAATCTATACAGAGAAAAGTATATTGTAATATTTTAAATATATATACATACAAACTCTCTTTCGAATTTTATAAATGTAAGATATCTATGCGCTATATCTACGCATGAATATTCTATCTTACAAAATTTAACGATAATGCCAAGTTCAATCTTTTGTCTTACTTTTATACATTTTATTTAAAAAATATATATATATATATATTTATACATATAGACATATAGGGACAGAATTATTCTTTGCATACACTTTGCATATATGTACGAAAAATTATACACACGACACGAGAATCTGTTCGGCGCACATGCAGATATGGACGATGATTTAAATTTAAAACTAAAGTTGTACGCAGCGATATACATTATTCATAAATATAGCATAAAGTCTCGCGGTCTTTCTTTCACTACGTCACGTATGATGTAATATTAATATGATTATTTCCGCATGATTATTATCCATTTCGACATTGTTAGAGAATGCGCTCGACGCCGGGCGTAAATCAATGCATGGTAACAATGTAATTTAGAATTAATCCGACGTATCTCCGCGATTCATTTGGTAGCCGGAATACGCGACGTGATTGTAATTACATAATCTTACTATTAATAATTAACAACGTCGCCAGCCGCAGTATACAAGTATACATATATACCTATTCCGATCGCGGCATCTATCGCATATCACGTCTCGCATATCGAGGGTATAATGTCTGAGAGCGTAATCGGATGCCCAACCAAAAAACTGGACGCGAATGTGCGAGAGCAGTTATTAAGAATTATGCAAATCCGTCGCCGCGTGGCCGCGTCGCGTTGCGCCGCCCATGTGCGGAGCGTTTCACGCTTATCTTGCATGCATTAATGTGACAGAGAACAAGAGCGAAACGTGTTTGCGCCTCTTCCTGGTAAACTTTATTTTTCTCTCGGGATATGTGCGAGAGAGAGAGAGAGAGAGAGAGAGAGAGAGAGAGAGAGAGAGAGAGAGAGAGAGAGAGAGAGAACGTGCACTACGATGGGCCGCGTATGACTATACCGCTATCACAACACGACATAACTCGAAAACTATATATCATTAAAGCGAATTCAAAAGAGGTCGTTCGCAAAAAACGGGTCGCTCGCGGTTGATGAAAGACGTACACCTCGTTTTAAAGAGCCCTTTCATTTTTTGTGATCCACTTATTCCCTTTTTTTCTTTTTTCCACACGTTTCTGCTCGTTGGATCATTTTTGACGCGCAATTTTAACAACGTTGTTACCATCATGTGTATCGAATACACCTCGCGTATGCGTGAGTATATAAAAAATACCTATTTTATTTTTTGCAATTTTACAGAACATCTTGAATGCGGACGTTCGTTGGAAAATCTCTTAATCTCCGCGAAGTCTTCGATTAGAAAGTTTGGAGTTAGAAACGTCAACGATTTAATTAGAGATTAAAGTTTTTTTTATCGACGTCGCTCTTTGCGTGGTTCCTTTTACACTCGACTTAACTCGGCTTTTTTGTCGGCTTATTGCGAGGAAATTAATGCAATCGTTATTTGTGACAAAATTATTTGTGTAATTAAATTTCTTTGAGCGTCTCTTCGTTTTCTCTAATATGAGTCGAGGGATATAATAGAATTGCCGCAGCGTCTCCACGTTGCGGGTTTAATTAATCCCATGACATTCGGCGGAAGAGAAGGTTGATGTTCTATTTTCCATTCTCGCGATCTTTGTCATCATACACAAATCACTACATTGTCCATCAATTTTTGTTAATATTAGCCATTGCAAAAACATTGCGGCGGTAACATATTAATAAGTAACATATGTATTAGCTATTATAATAGCATTAAGTTATAATACGTCGGCAAGAATGTGTGTTGTGCTCAGTAAGAACTTCAAAATTAATTTCATAATCCAAAATTTGTAATTATTATTTAATATTCTTTCTCTCTATCCGTCTCTATTTCTCTTTATCTCTCTATTATCATTTTCTCTATTTCTATGCATCTACAATATTTATCTACAATATATGTACAAATAAGTGTTATAAACGTGATGGATAAAGAGTAGGTATAGATATAGACACTTATTATTTTATAACCGAGTCACAGAGAATGACATTACGTGCTCACAGTCTAAATATCATTGTAACAGTCTTTCAATATTTACATGTATCCGTTAACATCCACTTATTCAATCGATTGCACATAAACGTCGCGTTTTAGTAGGTGAGTTACGTGTTCCTCTCATATTACACTTGCATCATTTATGTCTATCGAACAGAATGAATACGTAGTTGCGTTCATTATTATGACGCTCAAAAAATGTTTGTAATTTCAAGAGATCTATCATTTTTTCGTAAATATTATATACCATTTGCAATTTTTTTTTACTCGTTTGATTTAATTCACGTTCAATTTGAAAGAATATACATATACTTATACATCGGATCGTAATAAAAAAATCATCAGAAAGATAGTTAGGTACTAATCGATGTTTGGTAGGAAAAGTGAATGAGAAAGCAAGATAGATGCCATGGATATCGCTGAACTTCGAGAGGAAGAAATTCGATTGTTCGCGCTCCATTAATTAAGCTAGCTTATCGTATCATTTTGCGTGCATCCGTTACTTCTGATATATGTATTCTATCAATTAACTTTTCATTTGCGGTTTTTTTTTGTATATTAAGAGAAACACGATTGTGGACGAATAACGCTCAAAGAAACCCAGTGATGCTGGTCTTCATATTATACTTGGAGTATGGCTATATCTTCTCCCGGTATATGTTACGAATCGAATTTCGTACTTACATGCGTCCAATGCCAATAAATTTATATGAATAGGCAAAACTATTAATTTGTCTTCAACTTTTTACTAGCTTTATTAAATTGTCCCGAAGTAACATTTTATGAAAGAAATAAACGTTTATCGAAATACAGTAGTCTATTTCAGTTGTGGGTGTGAAACTGGCGTATCATTTCGTGGAAAATGATTAATTATTGAGAATTTTGGCTTTATTTTCTAACAGTTCTATAGTGCTTGATAGAGTAAACAAATAGTTTTTGTCATTAAAGCCAAAAGATGCGTCAGTACAAACTGAGACACACACACACACACACACACACACACACACACACACACACACACACACACACACACACCTGTTTCAACGAGTTTATTTGTCAATTTTTTTTTAAAGGTAGCTTTGATTACTTTTCTTGCCATCATGACGCATACAGAGACATGACAGTTTTATTTAAACAATATTTTAAAAAGTTGAATATTTTTTAAAATTTGAATCAATAATTATTTATGAGTGAAAAAATCATTTAACATCCAAAATTAAGAGTCATGTAAATTGCTTTTTTGTTTTCCACCAATTCTCTCTAACGAGTCCTTGCAAATTATTATTGATTGCGCTGTTGCTCGTCAACGTAGGACACGTAGGTTAACAGCGCACAGAATAATTTCGATACTATTGGAATGAGATCACATTCGACACGCTCGCATCTCGATTTACATTTCACTTTCCGTGACTAATATTGACATAAAAATTATCTTTAAAAGAAAAAAGTTTCTAATTGTCTGACTTGGTTTTAAATCATACCAGATTTAATTTTTGTCTGTTTCGAGAAGCACCGCTACTAGGCTACTAGAGATCAGCGCACGTGCTCTATTACGCTTCGATGAATTCTTCTATTATTTCAGGAATAAAACTCCCTTCAATTTAGCAATATCTATTGTGTGAGATAGCATTGACGCTTACTCTGCCTATACTTGCCATCGCGAGTTATTAATTGGATGATATTGAACGATCCATTATTAGGAATGATACGCAAAAAGTCTAAATGACATATATTTTGTGATAGAACATTAACAAATTATTTATTTTCTACTTTTAAGAGAGATATACGTGAGACAGTTATAAAAAAGATATTTTAGATATTGATATAAATATAAACTGTCGAATTTTGCTGTCTATTCAACTTCACATGGAGAAATAATTAATGTTTTTTATAAATTTATATAGATATAAATATTCTAAATATCAAATATTATATGTTTGGCAGTTCTGAGAAATCTTTGTAAAAAGTAAGCGCGTAAATTTATCAAACAGAAATTGATTATAAAGATTATTAGGGATACCTATATTTTACCGTAGGATAGCGTAGGAAATCTCAAAGTAGCTTATATATCCACAAAGCGTATTTTATGTCTGCCAAAGCGGCGGCGGCGAGGACAAAATGTCACTACGAAATCTTGCAGAAGCAGAAAAGAGGCTGCGACAATCGGCCAAATGCTGCTGGACGCTGGTAAGAGCTTCGAACTCCCGTCGGACCGTAAAACGCGACTACGCGAGCTGTGACTAAACTTGGAAAACAATTTCGTCCGCGTCGCGTCGGTCGCACCATTGGGATTTGTTTTACTAGAAATCTTACGAAATCTTTAAATTGTTTGCCTTTCCTTTGTGTTGCAAAGCCCATGAAACTTCTTGCTCAACGCTCTCAGTTATAGGTATGCTACATTCCATAATGCTAGTACATTGTAGCAATTTAAATAAATCGCGCCTCTAAATGTTAAAAACGCAACTTATTACATTTTAATATTAAATAGTAATGTGCAAAAGTGCTGTTAAATTGCGAATAATATTGTGGTATTTTATATTGCGATTTTTTAATTACATCGAGAATTAGATATAAATTTTATAATAACATATAGATATAATATCTACATATAGCAGAAACAATAAGAGAAATATAAAAAGGGTCGAAATATTATATTTGCTCTACTTGAGTTACACTATGCTCAATCGCGCTTTGTTTTTTTTTTTTTTCCAAAATTTTAATTTCTTTTTTTGCAATGTTGTACTCGAAATTAAATTACGTGTGATGCTCTATTTCAATTATATACCGATTTGCAGTATTCAATTTGGCATTGAGCATTTGCTTTTTTCACGTGCATTTCAATTTCTAAACGATGCTCGGGCTATCGTTATATTTACCCAAATTTTGTATTATGATGAACAAGAAAGATTACACAGAAAAATCTCTTGTTATTGTTAGTTATAGTTAGAATGTACATTATATTAATGGTCTGATAAAATCAACTTCACGTGCTTTAACTCTGTTGCTTTAATTTCGTTTCTAAAGTTCTTAAAACTCGCTGACACGTATCCCACGTATAATTGTTTGTTGTACCCTAAATACAATATACCGCGAATATTGTCGAAAGCATCGTGAAGCTACCCAAAAAAAGTCGGAGATAATTTAAATTCTGTACCTATTGCCTGTTGCCAACCAATCGTAGCATTCGAATTTTTTAGGTTATAATTAATGAATCTTTTCTGTTGCCTGTTGTCTGGCATTGTGCAAGGGCCTTTAGACATAAAATTAATATTTGCTACAGTCACATAACACGTACATATATATATATATATGTAACAACGAATTTGTCTGACTCGTCACGGAAGCCGGGCTTATAATTATAATTTTTACGATACACTATATTACTAACATTGCATATTTAAAAAAACTTTTAGCGCAATGTTAGTAGAGTTTTATTTTCTCAGTGATCTCGCTGATCTTTTTTTTTATTTTTCTCGTAACTATTCTTAACTATTTTCGCTCGATCTTTATATGTATATCATATTCTCGTTATTTTATTAACGAAGAATTAAAGTTTTATTTTTACGCAAGGATATATAAGATTTTTAAAACACGATATCGAAACTTTTTCTACTGTTTCTCTCAATCTGTGACATCGATATTTTTCTGTATTATATGAGTATTTATCAAAATACTCATTTATCAAAATAGAGCGAATATAAGAAAGGCATTATTTATATATAAAGACTTATTAGCCATTCTCCTGATACATATATATTTTTCGATATCGATCACCTCAGTTACGCAGACAAAAGTTTGCAAGTTTACGCTAGAGAGATTGAGGACAATAAATCATTTTCCTACTGCAATAGTGTGGTTCGAACGTCTTGTGTTCAAGAGTACCTAATATCGATGTTCCCACAGCGAAATGCATAATTCATGCTTTGAAAGCGCGGCGTTGAGAACGGATGCCGTGGGGCGACGACTCCATCCGATAAGCGGTCCGTTTATTGTCCACGTCAATTGCGATTATATGCCGGGCTGTTACGAATTTCGCAAATTTATTCACGCGCGTATATTAAGAGGTAATACCCGAGATCCTGGAATATCGATTGTTTTTATTTTTGCGTATCATTATTGATGATTTGAGGCCTAAAATCAGTTGAAAATATGTATATATATACAGGACAGATTATAATTATTATATAATATTATTTTTTATACAAAAAGTTTTTGGCATATTTCTATATATACTTAATCAAGAATATAGAAATTTCGTAACTTCGTTGTGTTTGAATTTTATTCGGTGTCAATATTTTATTATTTCGGAGAATTGCGATTTTTTTTGCAACGTTTTCAATGGATAGTACACGCGCGCTTTTGTCACTCACAGTCGATTATTACGAGCTTATGTATAAGAGTTCCTTATAAGAATTTTTAATATTGAATTAGATAACCTATAGTACTGGCACAGTATTGGGCGCAGTATATTGTAAAACCCTATATAGGCAGCTGAGAAAATTGTCTTTCGTTGTAATTAATCTTTATATGATCTTCACGTGCTGTAAAATATTGATACATATATTTGACAAAGTACAAAAAACGTCTGTGGCAATTTAAATCGTTCGTTCTGTATCATAATGTGGAATTTATAACAATGTTTTTACACATTACAGCTTTCAATGTTTCTCCACCTACATGTATACTGGAGTTTGAAACATTTTTCAAGGTCCAAAAGGTGCAATGCCAAGTAGTATTAAACATATTTTTCTTAAGTTTTTAGTCTTAAATTTCCCGCACATGATTTCTGTACGTACTTTAAACGTGTAAAGGGACGTTGCATTCTGCAAAGCTAATTTGAAGAAAATTGGTCCAATTGAAATGTCGGTACGTGCCGTGACTCCAAAATCCCCTTAACTGTTAACGACTTGATTGTAGAATCGGAAAATTGAATCTTTAAAAAATAACAGAACACATTTCTCTGAAGATTAAAATGTCACCATCTAATCAGATTCAATCAAGTATCGTTATGAAATCGTTATGATAGGAAAAAGAAAACCGATGGATAAAATATGATCGGTGGAGAAAGATGTACCCTTTGTCTTGACAGATTATTTTGTTGAAGATCACACACACACACACACACACACACACACACGCTTGATCCTATTCTCAATCTCTCATGAAGATTTTCGCGTATGCAGACATTTTTCCATCAATCGGGATTAGATGTAAAACGTGGTTTCCCAATTTTGCTGTTCGTGTAACGAATTATCGATTCGCTCGCAAAGACAAGATAAACTTTGTGTCTGGAAAAAATGTTCTGTTCATATATCTACGAGTATATCTATATTAAGCAGTTGCAGAAAAGCCTCTCATGGATGCGTTAAATAGAAAAAAGAATCGAACAACTTTTTAGATATGCACATTGAAAGGTATAATTATCATACTACTATAACGTTTATGATATATATATATATATATATATATATATATATATATATATATATTTATATAATTAGAATTATAATTAGAAATTATAATTAATAAAGTCAAACGATACCTTTTGAGTATATAATTAGTAGAGTAGTTTCTTACTGCAATATTTTTGTATGATTGCAAAAGAAGTAAATATTTCTCGTTAATATTAATTATGTTTTTTTATTTTTTACTTATACAGTGTTATTATCAGAGAAAATAGTAATAGTAGAATTGTTGGGAGAGAAGCAACGTACTTTGGTGGAGCTTTAGAGTTAGCTAAAAAGACTACTGAGCCTGCCGGTGGGATACTAATTTTGTTTAGCTCAACATCTTGACTGAAAGACGTAGAAATAAGAAATTAATTTTTTCTTACAATGTACTACAATATGTTATTGCAGTACATACGCACGTCTAATCGTTTTACGTTATCAATGAGTCATTAAACATCGATATATACTTACTTTTGCTTTATTCCGGAACCTACACTCGCTATTTTAACTTTACCGTTCTTGAATCCCGTTAAGACTTCCGTTAAATCAATCACTTGTTTCTCTTTGTCTGAGAAGTTTATTAATAATGTCACAGCTTCTTCGCTCGTTTTACGTAGAACATACAAAACGGTATTGTTTATGACATTAGTAGTCAATGATCCAAGTTTGAGTGCGTTCGATGTCGTACGTAGCTGCGTCAGAGCGCGATAAACATGATAGTGAGAGTCATCAATATTTTTTTGTAATAATAAATTTATATTGATATAATTGTCGTGAACCGGTAACCAAGTTTTAGCCGCTTTACTGAAACCTGTCAATAAAAAATTAACTTTTTGGGATGTTGGGCGAAAAAAATGCTCGAGGGTCAAAAATGCTTGTGAGAGAGAGAGAAACAAGATTAATAACATTATAAAAAGAATAATTTCTGGAAATTTTTTGAGTCTCTCGCTGAATCTAAATCTGAAGTCACAATTACAAATTTCAAAATAACGGACCAAAGATTTAAAAACTCGTTCAATTTACATGAAAATTTGTATTAATGATAGCGGTTTTTTAACGCCGCCATTTTTTAATTCAAAATAAAAAATTTTGAACAAACAAATTTCAATTTTAAAAACGAAATCAGCGAAACTTGAAAAACCCTTGAAAATTGTTAAATTGTAACGTGAACCATATTTTGATTTTTTTGCCCATTATATCGTATTAAATTTGCCATAGGTATTGAATTCTTGAATTTTTATTTAGATAACGAAATTAAAAAATAAAGATAAATCTATATAACTTAGCATAATTTGTTATACCTGCATTTTTGGAAAAATTCCATTGATATGGTGTGCGGACGGGATCGCGAGACCGACTTTTGTACTTGTCTTTGCCCGCGTTACACGCTTGAGGATCCTGTGTATCTGTCCAAGATATGTCCATCTTATCAACCATCCCAATTTCTTCGCCGTAGTATGTCACTGCCACGCCTGGCAGTATCATGGCTAACATCGTCATTTGATCGGCCCTTCCGGGGAAACGCGAAGCAGTACGATTGCGATCATGATTGCCCATCTGTGCATGAGTATTTTGACGTTTGATAGACTTCTGCTTGTAAATTGTATATTGTCGCCATTGTATCAATTATTTGTGTTAGAATATAGAATATACGATCAGAGGCATTAATACCGGAAGCATCCAATATGACTTAATTCGTAAAAAGACTTCACAATATCCGATTTACCGTTTATATTTTTATTCCCTTATAATAAAAAAATAAAATAATTTAGCTGCTACACGTACTTTGTACTCTGTTAATGATGCAGAAAAAACGAGAAAAGAGGGAATTCTTAAATACTATATATATATATATATATATATATATATATATCTTTTTTTTTTAAGTGGCTCAATGGAGATGTTTTGAAGAATAATGATTGCCGAGTTATCAGATGGATAATTATGAGATTCGAAAATTATTCGATATTTTCGTATTATTATTTTGCCGTGTAATGTAAGAAAGTGAAAGTACATGAGAATATGTGGGAAAACGTTATCTTACCACCCAGTTAGCGACACTGTCTTTGGGCATCGCCTTCATCCACTCTTCGATTATTCTTTTAAACGTAGTAGCATTCGAGGCAGCAGTTACATTCATGATAAAATTAAAATTGAAAGGAATGTGGGAGTCGTAGTTGTAGTATTTGATCGTGTTTTCTAATGAAGTGTACGCTTCGGTCATCATTACCTGCGATGTATACAAGAAAATGGGAGGAGAGACATATGCATGGCAGCATAATTATTATAGAACACACAAAAGAGTATTGTAATATAAAATTAACTCTAATTTTCTGAGAATGATATTACGATTACTGAACTAACTAAAGATACCGCACCTTCTCGTCTGTGTTACTGTGAGAAGCATAGTCATCCATAATCTTTCTCCAGCTTCGTACCAAATCGTACGTTTGTGGCTGATCTTTCGTCAATGTATGAATCAAATAATTATGATCATCTTTCGTTACACCCTCTATATTGCTCTCAGGTTCGTCCGAAGTGTAATTTGTTTCGAAAAGATGCGGAACCGCGTCTATGCGAAATCCATCCACGCCTTTTCTCAACCAGTATATGATGATTTCCTGTGCCATCACCACATAAAAATAAACAAGCATTTAACGCGCGATTCAACACGTGCCTACTACGAGCACAATATAGGTATGCATTTATATTTTGCATTTGTTTGTAATTAGCGAACTTAGTTAGAGGTGCAATCGTTGTACGAAATTTTTATATAGTTCTATTTTACAAAATAATAATGTTTATACCCTCATCTCCTCTCGCACATCGGGATTAGAGTAATTCAAATCTGGTTGCCTAGAGTGAAATTGATGAAAGTACCATTGATTACGTGTTTTGTTGAATGTCCAAGCCGAACCACCAAACACACTTAACCAATTATTTGGTGGCTGATTGTTACTTTTTCCATCCGCCCATATATAATAATGTTCATATTTGCCGGTACGGTTTAAGCTCATTTGGAACCAATAATGTTCATCAGAAGTATGATTAGGTACTAGATCGAGAATGACCTACAAGTTGAACGTTATTATATATGTATATTAAATGTTATTAAATATTAACGAAATTTGATATAAACGTACTATTTGGTTGAACTATGGTTTAAAACAAACATAACAAATGCGTTTTGATTTCTCGCTTACCTTTAATCCAATTTCTTTAGCACGTTTTATAAGATTTTCAAAATCCGTCAATGTGCCAAATATTTCGTCAACATCTTTAAAATCCGAAATATCATATCCGAAGTCTACCATAGGACTTCGATTGATGGGTGATAACCATATCGCTCCTATTCCAGATTCCACAAGGTGATCCAGTTTGCTCGTTATACCTATCATAAACAAAGGTCGGCACGTTAATCAATAACGGTGTAACAAACTTTTTATATTTAACGATATAAAAGATTTGTTATCTCATTATCGCTAGGTATTTCCAATAATGCAAAGTGTAAACATGCAGTTTTTGAATACATACCGGATATCCCGAAATTCAAGGATACCCAATAGGATTGCAGCATGAAGTTTGTGAAAAATTAAATAATAAAAGTGCATGCCATTTTTTCTTATAAAGTAGTTTTTTAAATATAAAGGTTTAAGGTATAACTAATAGTAAAAATATGATAATCTCTAATATGTTTCTATAATTATTAGGAGAGGGAAACCGTGTTAATATCTATTGTAATTGTGTGCAAACATTTTTATGGAATTTTTCAATGAAATATTACATTACGTTAGCAAATAAATGTGTTTCAAGATCAGATTCTTTTGAGGTTTGAAATAATATATTATAATATTTGAAAAGCTAATTAAAACTATTTGATAACTCTCTAATATTAAACATATAGTAACCGCTTTGTTTGTAGAAATATTTTTTTCTTTAATGTTACACGTAGTAGATTATATTGAAAATACACAATATGACTGCTAACTTAAAATCTGAGAGCTAACTATGTATTCTCAAGTTACGAAACTGTTCTCACAATCAAACGATGTGCACGTACGTTAGGTGAGCATACAACAGAGAGTTATTTTTGTTAATACTTATCACGAAAATCATTATGTGAAGACGAAGCATGGATGGCAGATATGTGTAAACATGTAACACGATGCGTCTCAACGCTTGATATGACGTGCTGATTCTTTCCATTTTCTCTTACCTTGAAGATCACCCACGCCGTCATTGTCGGAATCCATAAAACTGCGAGGATAAATTTGATAGAAAACTCTATGCCTCCACCATCCTCGGTTCGTAATCTCTCCCGAGATCAGAACAACCGTCAATAGCAGACCTAGGAAGATAACGCGGTGTTGCGGTTTGAACATCTTTACAGTTATATACGTATAGTACGTTTCCCGACATCGCAATCATTTATATATATGTACGTGAAGCGGATATGACGTTGGAAAAAAGAACTGGCAAACGCCTTATCGAACGAGCTGGAAAAATCTCACGTGCTCATGATAATCATCGGGTTATTCGAGAGGTAGCATTATCTAGGATATACGCTGGTAATGCGAATCGACTCTGGATAACAATCTACCGTTTCGCGCGAATGAAATTCCGTGAAGTGCGATTCTTCTGAAAGCCGGCAACAAAACGCCAGCTGGAAGAAGATATAATCATCAAATTACTTTAGGATGTTTGTTAGACCTAACAATCTTGACAAATTCATACAAAAACAAAAAGAAAAACATAGGCAAATTAAGAAGCAAAGGACTTAAACACTGCTATACTGTAAAACTATATCTTTACATTGTTTATGCATTTTTAATGGTGTATCGTTTATAGTGTACAATTAAATCCTTTCTGATTTTGGCTTCTGAAATTGGCTTTAAACTTATAGCGAAATATTTGTTATAGAAATATCTTGTTTTGCGCATAATAACAACAACGGTAATTTCATTTTATTTGCCCACTTAGATTTTTTCTATGAGAAAATTTAATTACGGTTTGAATTATCGGTCTGTTTATTGGAAATTGAAAAATTCAATCTTTTGCTCTCTCAATTAAATCGCGGGCAGTTTTTCCTTAAGAAAAGATTAAAGCTTAATTACTGTATAAGTATTTGAAGTTTAATTATACGGAAGAAAGGGAGAATATATTTTAATTATACGCACTTAAGACAAGGTGTGATACATACACCAATATGACGAAATCTTGAAAATTCCATGCCGCACGGTAATCTTTTGTTTACGATATTGCGCGTTTATCTTTTGTTTACATAATTATAAGTTGTGTGACACATAGATAATCATAGACGATTGAGGTTTTTTCATGCCCTGACGTTTATCACGTTGCGAAAACATTTTTTAACATATATACTGCTTTCTATTAATTGAATACACACGCACTATTAAACACTATTATTCAAAATAATTTAATTGTTGCTCTCGCCAACATAATTGATATTTTATTATTTTGTCATTTTTTATTAGTACGCAAGTGATACGTCACGTTTATTGATTAAATTTGATATTATAGAAGTATAACGATGTTCTAATATAACAATGTTCCGGAACAAATTTTAAAATATATAGTGCGTAATATTTTAGTAAATAAGATTGTATAACGTATGCGAAAAGTAACGTTTTTAAAAAAAATTTATATCAACAATTTCAGAGATTTTACGAAGGTAAAAATTATAGATATATTATAAACTTATTTAGAGATAATTATGTTGTAAATTTTGCAGAAAGTAATTACAATTTAGATCTTAATTTAACAGTATTGCACATTGATAAATTGACGAATAATGCAATGCTTATTCGAAATATAGTTTTTATGAGAAATTAAAGAAATCGAGGTAAACATGCATGCGGGAAAATAAAAGCAGATTCAGATTCGATATGGCTCATTGTCGGTAACATTATAGATTTTTTAATTAACCGAATATTATAAATAAATCGAATTACAATTGATACACATATATGAATAGAGGTTGCAATTCCTCTGTAATGGATTTTGTGAGGATTAATTGTATAATTAATAATACGCAATTTATATGTAATCGATATTTAGACATTTATATAACAAATTTTATGTCAATGTCGATCTGAATAATGATCATGCCAATTATATCTTATTACATCTTATTATGATGTCGCAACTGACAATTGCTTTTAACTTGGGATTCAAAAGCCGCAGATTTTTTCTTGCGCGGGAATTCATGATATGGAATTCTCTTTGTGAAATAATGATCGATTTAGGGGCAGTCCAAGGTACATTACGTGTCCTAAGGATTCCAGTGATGGGTATAGCAGAATATAGGTAATTCAGCTGTCGGGAATGGGTATCGGCAAATGTTGCGGAAAGCGGAACGGGAGATTAAATTCTCAATTTATACCCTTTAGGGGACTAATGCAGATAGAATTAGCCCCTAAGGATTCGTATTAGCTGGGAATGATCCCCGCGTGATACACATATACATATATAAACGATAAGTGTACAGGCAAAAGTAAACCGTACACGCAGCTTAAGTAGTGATGTAAAAAATATACAATCTTACTTTTTTGAAACTTTAATTTTATTTTATTTAGAGACTTAACCACATGTGTGGGGCATAATCAAAAAATTTATTACAATATTGTATCATATACATATAAGCTACACTATTATATATGTATATATATACATATATATAAAAATATATGATAATTGCAAATTTATATTACTTGAAACATTTAACGTTAACATGTCTTGTTTTTCTAACATAATCATTTATTACCTCCTTTAATACTTTCGTGTTATTTGAGCAATTATCTATGCTGTTACTTATGAGCGTAGCATTATTTCTCGCAGATGAATCCGATTAATAAGATAAATATGGAACATCTTAATAAGAACTTAATAAGATAAATAAAACAGCAGCGTAAAACACGGATATAAGAAATGACCGTAAAGGGTAATTCCACCTTTTTGTCTGAAGTACAATACTATAGAAATTACTTTAAGAAAAATAACGCCTTGTTCGAATATTCATTTCCATGGTTTTTCCTAGTTTTACGTAGTACTGGTATATATCACAGCTCCTGATGCAGGAATTTTTAAGGTGCGAACATCTTTGATAATATTCCTAAAAAAAAAAAAAAAAAAAAGAAAGAATGAACACATGAGCACACATTTGAGATAAGGAGATAATCAAGAGATGGCATATAACGCGCCTCTTACGCTTTAATACTATATTACACATAAGATGTATTTTATTTTATAGCGCGCGTAATTAGCGTGCTACATTAGCGAATAAAAAAATATGCTTACCCAATAAGATGATGAGCATTCGTAGTGGCATAATAAACGTTTAATTGATTTGATACGTGAACAAGCGTTGATAAGTCAACAATTTTCTCTTCATTTGCAAAGTTTACCACTACGTAAACCGATTGCTCCTCATCCGCTTTCCTGTAATAACAAGCACACAATGATTTTATTATTGACGTTCAGTTTTAAGTACTACGTTATCTCGCCAAGAAAATTAAATATTAAAAATATATAGATACTAGCACACACTAATAAAAAGATCAAATATATTTTTAAATACACAAGGTGCTTCAGACGTGCCCGGCACTATTTTAGGGAAATATTTTCTAGGTCAAAATGAACAAAAAACATTTATATAAACTATTAGTAAGATATTAAAGAGTAAAGATTATGTTTAACAGTAAAACATTTAAAGTATGTTTTCGAAGTGGCCGCCGTTTTGTTGAATGCAGCATTCAGCACGATGTATCCATGTATTTCTCTGGCACGTCTTATGGATTATTCCTGATAGCTGCTGCAGCTTCCATTATGCGATTTCTAATGC
Source organism: Temnothorax americanus (assembly GCF_048541705.1). Taxonomy (NCBI): domain Eukaryota; kingdom Metazoa; phylum Arthropoda; class Insecta; order Hymenoptera; family Formicidae; genus Temnothorax; species Temnothorax americanus. The sequence continues at coordinate 4,466,281 of NW_027509264.1, read as the reverse complement.
TTAATTCTTCTTACGTGCCAATAGGTCTACACTCTACAATAAACTAAAGACTATCCAAAATAGTCTAACGTCGTTAGACTATTTTCTATGGGGGTTGGATGAAGTCTTTAGTTTATTGTATAGATTTATTGGCACGTAAGAAGAATTCAACAAAGCGGCACGGCGCGGCGGCCACTTCGAAAACATACTTTAAATAAGTTTGGGACATATGTTTATATAATCTTTTTTATTCATTTTTTGACCTAGAAAATGTTTTCTAAAAATAATGCCGTGCAATTCTGAAACACCCTGTATAATAAAAACGCGCTCAAATAATATTACTAGAGAATAACTGTAATAACTGCATGTTTTTTTTTTATATTATATATATATATATATATATATATATATATCCTACCTGGTAAAAGCGAGAACATCATCGCCCAATAATTTCGTGGTTAAGGTTCCACGTTTAACCGCAGGCCATTTTCGCAGAGCAGAAACCGCTTTATATAGAGCGTAGTAGGAGTTGTTCTGTTTCTTTTGCGCGGCTAAATTAAGTGTCACGTAGTTTTTATTAACTGGTAGCCACGTTTTTGGATTCGTGGAGAATCCTAAAATTTTATAATTAAAATAAATCTCAGATTTTTCTTATCAAAAAAGTCCTATAATTATGTATATCGTTTTCACATGATTATAATTTTATTATTATGGTATATGATGGTATGATATTATAGTTTCAATAAAACGTAATGCCTTTTTGATACTACAAATTACAAATCCAAACTGACAGCGATAGGATGTTAAAGCAACCTGCTGTTTCATTAACAGTTTTTCACCCACTTTCTTTCGTAATCTGAAAATGTGACGTATGACCTGACAAACGTGTCGTGTTGATTCTTAATATGTGGGCCATGACACGAGTCTGACATTGAAAGCGTGCTACGTTCGATATGAACCAGTTTTTATGGTGTGACCAGTTATACTAAAGAGAAATGGAATTTCTTACTATTTATTAAAAAGTCAATAGTTTGATCAATTTTTTGAGAAGAAATCTATTTGCTTTGCAAACGTTATAGCGAAGTGATATTTAACTTGGTCGATATTTAAAAAAAGTCGATAAATAACATTAAATATTTCTGTTTTAAAATTATTAATAAACTTGCAAAAAATATGTAACAAGCTTCATATACATTGTTTTATCAATGATTCAAATATTCTATTAAATGTTGACCAACGAAAGATAGCTTGAAATTTTTCAATCAGTTTAATATCGACTTAAACTGCTTCTGTGAATTTTGTTAATTAGTTTCGACAGATAATGATCAGCTTAAATTGTGGACCTAACTGATAGATTGACATAGCGATTTTAGAAGGTGCTGGGGGAGGGGGAGAGGGGAGATAAACTCGTACCAGCCGAAGTGGTGTCGTCCCATTGGAACGGTGTCCTTGCGGGATCCCGAGACGCTTTCTCGTAACCATCTCTGCCGGCATTGCAACCTTGCGGATCTTTGGTGTCTTCCCACGAGATCCACGTGTCCTCCATGCCGATTTCTTCGCCGTTATAAGTTACACCCACTCCCGGAAGCAATAAAGTTATCATAGTTATAGCTTCCGCTCGTTGCCGTCCATAACGAGTGACTAATCGCGGTCTGTCATGATTTCCAGCCTGCGGAAAGAATATAATTTTGTGAAACTGCATTATCGACTTTATTATGAATCTTAAAAATAAGATCTTAAAAGAATCTTAAAAGAGGTCACAAGATGCGTATATGTATATATATGTGTATAATAGCGCATCTCGAATTGCAATGTATACTTAAAAAACAAAGCATATTGCATAATATGCTAAAAAAAATGTCAAGCCTTCAATCACAAGCGATATTTGGAGATTGATTCTTTCTAGATTCGGAAGACACGTTTTTCTCGACTTACCACCCAGTTAGCAGTTCCTCTTAAAATAGGCATGTTTACCATCCATCCGTCGATCAATCTCTTGAAATCAGTTGCTTTAGACTCTTGATTCGTATCGGTAATAAAATTAAAATTAAAGGGAAAGTGTGCACCGTACACGTAATACTTCATCGTCATCGTCATGTTTGCATAAGCCTCCATCATCATAACTCTTTCCGAATATTCATCTGTCACTTCTCGCCATCCTTTGACTATTTCGTAGGTGCGCGGTAGATCCTTGGTGTATATCTTATGCGTGTAGCCATAGTCCTCGGGATTTGGATTACCCGTAAGTGGTTCGTCCAAGAATCTGACGTCCTCGCACAAATGTGGTATCGCGTCCACCCGAAAGCCGTCCACCCCCTTGTCGAGCCAAAATCTCATGACATCCTGAGGGCAGGAGTAGAGAGCACGAGATATATGCTTGAGTGAACCATCTATATGCATATATACCTTCCCGATCTATACGAGTATGTATTTTCAAGTGGATTAAACCACTAGGCTATACATACAGTATTTCTCATTAAAGGCGTGCATTCGATCGAAGTAATAGTTTGCATACAAAAATTATGTGTGTGTGAGATAATTGGATTAATTATTTTGCTACGTTTTATACAAAATCAAATCGTTGGTGCATGCATATTAGGAAATGGACAAATTTACAATTAGTATACTGTAACATAGTTACTGTAATGCCTTGATCATATGTACAATATATATATATATATATATATATATATATATATATATAGTATGATTAATTACTTAACTCGAGTGATTATTTTGTATCAAATGTAATTTTCTATCAGGTTGAATTAATAAGAAACATAAAAAAGGGAAAATAGGTGTCGCTACAAAATGTTGTTAATTAAATTGAACAAGTCATTCCCGGTTAGCTAATATCTTTGCTTACAAAGATAAATACGGGTTTACAAAAAAGAATGAGTTGCTACAGTTGCTTCTCAGTTCCATTTGGCTTTATATTATGAATGTAGCATGTTCCGAGACGAGAAAATTTTGTGACATAAAGGGATTTGAAGGGGAATTGAGGCTGCGCGATAAGAGGAAGCACTTGCCTTGTCGCGGAACAATTTTGCGAAGGAAAAGAAATTGAATAAAACTTCGACATCTGTCATGCACGAGCAAATATACGGAATATACTGACAAAAAATTTTTGTTACCTAAATAATAAAATAAACGAAAGACACATTTTACACGACTTGGGATTTCGCCAAATTTTTAAGGCCAATTCAAAAATGATTGCAGATTGCGTCACGCGAGCTTACCGCGCTATTCACTGCACGATAGTTTGTCCAATCCGGATTTTATTGCGTGTACCAGCGTACTTAACAACTTTTGATATTACGCTACCGCTGGATATTTCACCATTTCACTGTTCCTCAAATTACATGCCCAGGATTTGATCGTAGAATATGAATGCTTGCAAAACTTTCATGTATACTATATAATTTTTGTAACGTATAAAGAAGAAGAAATAACGCGTGTTATAACGGCTACGGGAAAACTTGACCTTTAGTCTTTAATTAAGTACAAGTACGATGTGCAAATAATTTGTTTGAAAGTTGTTATTCCAGCTCGGCGAACTTTTGTTTGTTAAATTGATCGTAATTATCTCGCTTCACGCCCGCTGGACATTTGTTACTTGTTACCGTACAGTCGGATGATCATTATCGAACATCATCTTCCTCGTGAAATCGCATTAGTGTGCATTGGTCGCGTGATATTTTAAGTGTCCACAGCACCTTTGGAAAAATTGACAAATTGTACGTCCGCTTCCTGATTCATTCCGCGAGCATAATTTTACGCTCATCGCGTTCGCGCAACGAGCAGCTAATTACATCCGCTTCTCGATCCGCGACAACGCGATCAGAGAAAACACTTACCCCTGTCGTAATTTTACGTATATTTCAACAGACCTTGATTTATCCGCGTCCGCGATGAGTTAATTACCCTTGGTGTGAAAAAAAAAAAAAACAAATGCGGCGTTGCACGATAGATGCGGTAGATGCATGACGCGCCCGCGTCATGTGTCGTGTATCGTATCGTCGTCGATCGTTTTTTATCGCGGTCACGCGTGATTTTTCTGAAACGTCAATAATTTCGAGCAAATTGCCGAGAGAGCGGAGAAAATGGTAGAACGGTGTTTGCTTTTCGTTTCGCAAACGCGGAACGAAATAAAGAACGGAAAATCTGTCGCGCGCACGGCAATGATGACGGAAAAAGCGATGTCCTGCTTGCACGATGTATACAGGCCGGATTTATTTTCACCCCTAGTGACATAGACGACATGCTGTATAGGCTGTAGGAGCGACAGATTACAATCCGTCGCCCCTACGCAACTTTGCTGTTGTGCTGATGTTAACTACTGTATCGCTGTAATCAAAGTCGCTGCGGTTACCCAAGACAACACGAGATAACAAAGATAATTCGATATTAGTTTTGATCCAAGTTCTGATCGAGACAATTGGATATTTTATTATCGGTAATTTTTTTTTTATCGGAGCTGCACGTGGACTACTTATCGGGGGAATATTTTTCCTCAAAATTATTAAATATAAAAATTGTTCGGCTGACAAGTCGTGTTTTAACAATAAGTATAATCGAAAATTTACCGCGATCTTTAGCGTTCGTGTGATTCGTACTATGAGACCTATGAGAATATATAGGCAATTGTAAAAAAAAGTTTGCAAAATATATTATATTAATATAAAATTATAACTTTATATATTAAAACCAGTTTGTTTATCAAAATAAGGAGTAGGATGAAAGAGGAACATTGAGCCAAACTCAATTACGATAGTTATTTCGTACTTCTACATACCTTCATTGCATTCACTACGTTCTCGTTTTCAAAGTTGAGATCGGGCTGCTCCGGTGCGAATTGATGGAGATAATACGCTTGTCGTTCTTCGCGCCAGGTCCATGCTGATCCACGGAACACACTCACCTATACGTGCAGATAATCATTCCGTTTTAATTATTTCGTATTACGTTCGATTACGCATTTAAATCTACATTACAGATATAAAATGTCAAGTATGCTGTAGATATTCGAAAGAACGTTGCGTTTATACTAGTCGAAGGTTAGGATGTTGGCAGCATTGCTCAGTTTGGATGACTTATTTTATGTTGCAAGTAAACGTGCCTATACGTGTGTGTATTACACAATACTGATGATAATTTCGAAATTGACGAAACACGGTGCATACAAAAATTTGTAATTGCGATGATGGATCTCTGGTACTTACGTATCTTCGATATGTCGAACAATGGAGTAAATTTTTAAGATGTTACGCATTATTTACTTACATCGACGCTTGATGACAAATAAAAAATAGAGAAAGGTTTTCGTCACATCGATTATTGCAGTTGAGACGACATTTAACCTTTATTGAAAATAATGTGTAATTTACAGATGTTAGGTCAACTTTTTTCTAAATTGTCTCTACTGTGTAATAATTGATAAGAAGACATGATAGGAAGACCTTGAGAGATCAATTATTGTATATCTCTATAATCTGACCTCAAATGTTTCTGCTAGTGTAACATATAAATCTCTTAACGTTTATTAACATATAATTACATCATACATTAACAAAAGTCGAATATATCTGTTCGAACGTGAAATTCGGATAGCTGCAAGATTACTCGTGCACCTTGACGATAATGCGAATCGTTAATAGGCACATAGTGCGATATTTGATTACTATAGACTTTTAAAATTAGTACAAACATCCTCTAATGTTAAGTCCCCTAATTGTTTATATCACACCGCGAGATGGAGAATTAATAATGAAAGCTGCCTTAATTCCATTCAGAGAGCACAAAGGAAGATACTTGAAATTTGAATATCGACATAACTCGCGTATTTGGACTTGAATTAATTTACTGACTTTAACAACGTCGTCCATTCACGAAGCACAACTCTCGCGTCGTCAGTCTCCGTTGTCCTCAGTCATGTTACGGATGGTAGCTTCGGGTGTTACCTTAATTACTTACCCAATTATTCGGCACCGTAACTGTTCCATTCGGCAGCACCTTGCCTTTATGCCATACGTAATAGTCGGTGTAAGGTTCTATGCTTTGCAAACTTTTTTGGAACCATTCGTGTTGGTCCGACGAGTGATTAGGAACAAAATCCATGATAATTTTCATTGACGCGTTATGCACGGCTTTTGTGAGCGCCTCGAAATCCTTCATAGTTCCAAACGTCTCGTCGATGTTGACAAAATCGGAAATATCATAGCCAAAATCGATCATCGGGCTCGGATAAATCGGAGATAACCAGAAAGCATCGACATTCGACTCGGTGAAATGTTCCAATTTGCTCATAATACCTGTATGCAAAAACTTTTGAATTTTATTGTATTTACAAAATATTTCTCTGCGTGCTCTCTAGTCTTTTAATGTGCGATTAAATAAATAGATAACGTTTAATTTTCCGAACGTATTTAACTTTTTCTTACAAATGTTTTGTAATCGATTTAAATTGCCAAGGTATAAGTCAATATAAAATATAAAAAATTTACACGAAATACGTTATTTATTTAGAAATATCCGACGTGCGTCGTTGAGTCAAAGATTTTTTTAAATCGATTCTATATATTTAACAAAGAATTTGTTGTTGAAAGTAAAAGCTGTAAACTTCTAAAATATCTAAATTTTTTAAACATTTTCTAAACATCTAAATACGTGATCATAACTGGTAATAACGTTATCTCTAACTAAGCGCGAAGGAGAGAATACGATAATTTATTCACACTTATCGTTTATTTTTTTAAATGCTACTTTATCTTATTATTTAGATTTAGAATGACATATTTTTACTTTATATATATAATTGTATTTTGCTCTATATTATGGAAATTATAATAAACTTTTCTAGGATTTCATTGCAAATGAAAAAACATACCCTTAAGATCCCCGATACCATCACCATCGCTATCCTTGAAGCTTCTGGGATAAATTTGATAAAGAGACATTGACTGCCACCATTCTGGACTAGATTCACTATATCCGAGCGTGGACGATAGTAGTATCGTACAAAGTGTTATTACACCTTTGTTATTCATCCTTGTTAGATTGTTAGATCTTAAAAATGAATTATAAATAATTATTCATGCATGCGGTAACGTCAATAAATATTTATAATAGTATTTGCATAGAGGATTATTCTATAAGTAAATAGCATCTCAGGTGTAGTTTATTTCAAAAACGGTAAGAGACAAAAGATGGAAAAGTTTAGACTCATTGGAGACGTTAGGCTTATTGGAGATATTGTAAAACAACGTTAATATAATTGTTAATTTTTAAAAGTTAATTTTAAAAGTAACCAATGACTTTTGATTAATGACTAAAATTTTATTTGTTAAACAGATAGATTTGAATTGTTCTTTTTAGTGCCACAAAAAATATAATATCTTTAATAACGACGTACAATGTTTTTAAATATCAATAGTTCTTGAGCTCAGTTGTCGATTATAATGTTTGACGAAACTCTTTTAAACTTAAAACATTTTAAACAGAAACATTTTACCAAAAAACGTAAATAAAACCTGAAAGCTTTTTGATTCAGATATATACTTTCTCTAATCTATTTATACAAGCATTATCTATATAAACTCAAGTTGGACGGAAATTGCAAACATGGCAACACATGTATCTATATATTATATGAATATATATATAACATTAAGCAAATACAAGCTGCGAGACATCTGTATAAACAGTTGTTTCGCTATATCTTAACAATCCCAAAATCACAAATTGATCACGTATTTATCAAACGTAAATCGACGTACACAAAATTATTACGATACGTTTGACAATGTTTTAAATATAAATTTTTTAATTTTTTAAAAGTGAAATGAAGTATATAAATTATCGCTCAAATATTAGAAGACATCTCGTGCTTTTTATTATCGTTCTAACATTGATTCGTCTTGTATATATCTTGAGATACCTCGATGTAACAGCAACATAAGTTTTGTTATTGTATTTTCTATTATAAAGTTTGTAAAATGGTAAATAGCAATAAAATTGTTTTTACAAATTACGAAACTTACCAACAATTTATCGGCACAAATGCTTATGTTCGGACTAATAGAGACTTCTCGGACACTTACTATATGATCTACTGCTGTAGAGTAAACGAATCTTTCCTCTTTTATAGCCGCATTATGTAATTACGGTCGAGTAGGGTTTCATGCACACAACGCAATGATTTCTGCGCAGAGTACATTAATATATGTTTAATCGCGATATATATATATATATATATATATATATATATCTCTTTAGCGGAATTTTTTATCTAACTCCTTCAAGATAAAAAAAGTCATCAGTGCTACAACTAAAGCAGTGTCTCTCAAAATGATAGAACGCAAAAATTAATTGACTAACAATATGTATATACGCGCGCGTACGCAGGCTTTCCTACTTTAAATCCATTAACTTTCCACGAAAGATTTTCTGGTCAATTTACAAGTGACTGTTTTTTAATAAAGTCGATTCTTTTAAATACGTTGAAGAATCCATCATCAAAATTTAAAGCACAGATTTTTCATTTATGCAAATTTAATTATTATATGTTCTTGTGTATATATACATCTAGGTGTTTTTTAATATATAAAAAACATATATTTAATTCATAAACTATTATTTAAATTTAGAGAAATGTTATCTTTTTTATTTTTGAAGAAATTTTGCGAATTACTGTTTGAGAAACACTGGCGTAGAGAAATAATGATGTAGATGTTTTATATTTCCGATGAAATTAAAGAGATTTATTATACTGGTGCTACTAATTAATATCACATAAGTGATATTATATCAATAAGGTAAATTACATAGATTTATTTTAAATGGAAACAATTCTTTTATATAGATTTAATCGTATTTACAATTGAACTAAAATTAATAGGTGTAGATATTATAATATATACTTTACTTTGATAAATAAACTTGTTTTCGATACAAACTGTTTTCATAAATTCTACGGATTGTGCAACTAAGCTTGTTTATTTGCCAAAATAATATCTCGAAATGTGCAGGTAAGAGATGATATCAAAAGTGATGCGATTAGATGCGAGGTGCGATTAAATTTTGATGATGTAAATAACAGTTTGCGCGAAGTTTTATATGGAACATTATATCGGTCGGTATATAGACAAGCAATATGATAACGTAATAAAAGGAATTTTACTAAAAATTAATTTCAATAATATTAACTTTGATCAAGAAAAATTTAATCAGCGATAATATTTAAAAAATATAACACGTTATATAAGCGATTATTGTTGACAATATTATATCATACAGGATGTAATATTGAAGGACTTACTGATAAGAAGATTATAGAAACGACATATTTATATCAATAAAGATTAATATTCAATTTTAAATTCGCGTATTACTAAAATGTGTGTAATATCTGAATAGTTATGTAAATATATCTATTTGTATCCTTTCGCCCAGTCTTCATGCAACGTTTACATAAAAGAAAGATATTTGTTAATTAGTATATTTTATATCTATAACTTTATTTTTTCTGAGACAATATTACTTTATCAATTAAATCAAAACTACTTACGTTATTATATCATTTTTTTAGATGGCATTTTACACGTTTTTAGCATTGTCTATAAAGATTATATTATCAAGAAACACGGTAGTGTCACGCGCAGCGCGAGATAATAACTTACGTCAAAGAGAAAATTATGCTATATATTTTTATAACCAGAACAGTTGTTATTTGTTTCAACTTTTGCTAGTTATAATATACCAGTTGTCTTTAATATAACCAATTTTATTTTTTATCTGAAAATGTTAATGTATGTAATATGCATGTGGAAGATAAAATAGAGAATCTTTCCTCTTTGTCGTTAGCTGACATGGTTAATAGAGAGTTTTAAACAAAAATTCAATTTGTGACCTAAAAACATTAGCGCGATTGCGCAACGTTAACCCCCGAAAAATGCTTCCCAAATTTATTTAGTTCAATATTAATATAGATAAAAAATGTACCGCGTTGTAATATATGTTATAATATATGTTAATCGGACAATGAAAACAATAAAGTTATAGAGTTAATATATAAAAAAAGAGATATCTGAATTGATTTAAAAGAAATATAAAACTAATCTGAGTTGTTTTTTGCAGCTAACTGCAGAAAATTTGATGCATTTCGACAAACGTGATTGAAAATATTTAAAATAAAGATTAATTATAATTATTTTTAAATCTGTAAATTATTTGGTTTTTATTTTTTATAAATAATATAAAACAAAAATTATCTGAGTTTTTATTTGAAAGAGAGAGAGAGAGAGAGAGAGAGAGAGAGAGAGAGAGAGAGAGAGAGAGAGTGTGATATTATTTCCTTTCCATAGGATTATATACGATTCAAACTGAATATACGCATGACAGCATGCGTACGTATGACAAATTTTATTTAATCGAAAAGATATTACGCATAAATTCGCGATTAACGACATACGTAACGATATTTATTTCGACAGTCTAATAAAAAATGACGTTAAGAGACTGCATGATTCAGAGATGCAAATATTGTACATACATACTACGCATGTCGAGGGTAACTTTATTGTTCTCGGAGGCAAGACTGAATTTCACATATGAGACCATAGCCATCATTACCCGCCATGCTGTAGATGTAGACAAGCACAAAACGCATAATCGCCTGCATATGTCTGGTTTGCATCCAGCGGCTGCGATTGGAAATCAGATTTCCTGAATGTCGCTATATTTAGTGCGGCGCGCGGCGCGGCGAGGCAGTATAATCTCCACGAACGTTCCGTCGCTCGCCGCACTGCGAACGACGGAAGGAATGGAAAACGAGACAATAAAACACGGGTAAAGTTCGCCGAAGCGAATCACATTCAAGTTAAAGTCTTTACCATGCAGACATAAAGTCTTAAGAGTATATTCTGATAAATAGTTTTTGATAATCAATAATCCAGATATGCAGCGCGTCTTTTCGGGTTCTATGCTTGTAATAATATGTGCGTGCATACATAGAATGCTATAATTTTTTTAAACTGCAAATCACGCGATTTTACTATTCTTTCAATCTTTTGTGTTTTATTATTTGAGAAAGCGAAAAGCAAGTCTCAAGTTTTCGCGAGTTTTTATACCAGTTCCGTTCGATTCCGATCACGTTTCGCAGCTAAACTTGACGAAATAAAATCTCAGCAACTTGAGAAATACAATAAAATCGATAAGCCAACAAATCTGACAACTCACAAATTTTTACTAGAGTTTATACATAATAATCAAAGTTATAAGTACAGAGTAATGTGTTTTAGTTAATATAAAAACCTTCAGATCGGACCATAAGAGTAGCTTACGATTTTTCGACATTAAAAAAGAATTGCCGCGGATAATAATATCTTCATTTCTCTCTTTTTGTAACATTAACAACGATCTAAATTAATTGAATTAAAATATTAAATTGTTGACAGCTCAGAGACTTACCCTGATGTGCGTGTCAAACGTGATATATTTTAGCCTGATATTTCAGACGTGCAAATTTTTACTCGCTATTAGTATGCGAATTAAGGTCTAACTTGTTAATAACGATTGATTGCGTTTTATTTTTTCAATAAAATTTCAACCTTGGATTTTTTCCGCGGGCAATAGATATTGGAGGGGGATTTTCTGTCTTATCTCTTTCATTTGCCTTATTAATTGAAGGGCGTTATCGTATAGTGCATCCGCTATCATCAATTTTTCAATGGAATAATTAGGCGCATAGTTCAGTATTCACCGTTTTATAACATCGAAATAGCTTTTACCTTTACACAGCCTGATTTTAATACAGGTCTTTAATAAGGCGAATTTTTATAAATTTGAGATATATTTTTCGGAAAGCTTCTTATACACGCACAAGAAGGACGACCTTAAATCAGGGATATGTTTCTGATGTTCTCTTCAACGTATGAAAATCAAATCGGTAGAAAAGAGAGATCTTTTCATCTTTCCTGTCACGCAAGTAAGTTATATCGGAATGAGATAAGCTTTCCCAGAGAGAGAGGGAGAGAGAGAGGGGGAGAGGGAGGAGGAGAGAGAGAGAGCACTCAAATCACACATTTAAGAGAAAATAACTGCAATATTGTTATTGTTTAAATAGTTCGGTATAACTTACCACATAATTGACGCATTTATTGACGTTGCCTTTTTTATTACGTGCGCTGTATTTGCCTCACAAATAATTACTTGTCACGTATTGTTAAATAATATTAGTGAGTGATATTTTGTAGATCGTTAACACACACACACACACACATTTTCATCGTTTCTAGAGTTTGTATACATATATGTTTGTATATTTTCATAAAATAAATTGCACGATGTATATAACAGTGCGATAATTATTATCTATTAGTGTCGGAATTAAAAATCTATTTCTTCTTTTTCATTTTATCTATTTTCCGTACTTGGGTTCTGGTCTCATTTGTCATGAAAATTTCCACTTATAAAATGTTTTTTGTTATTTTTTTTATTTTTTTTTTATAACGAAAGAGTAACGTGATTATTCTTAAGGAATATTTTGCTCTTGTTTATAACGCCCAAAATTTTACGAATTCAGATACAGAAGATAAGCAGTAACATGTTTAGAATCATCCATAATCCATTGACCCATTGAAATTCATCATTTTATATTTTATATCATAGGAAAGACAGAATTCTCGTTTTATCGAAGGTGAATAATATATCAATATTGACTTCTTTCAATCAGTATAATGAGTCATTATGTTGAAGAAAATTACATAAATCACAGACATATTTTATAATAGTGCCAAAAATACGTGCCAAATATCTCAATTAAGAACGCTTATAATTTTTTTAAGTAAATGTTTTTCGAGAAGGTAATTTAGAATGTAAAATTAAAAAACGAATTCATTTATGGTATACATGCATATGATAATCGCATAGCGTCGAAATAATATGATGTTTTGCATTGTTGTATTAATATACAGAAATATTTAAAATCTTGAGAGTCGATCATTATGCGAATGCAATTTCACATTCAAGTTCATTTCATCGACGTGCGGTTTTATGAGAGGATTATTTAATGACGATATTCTGTTTTTAGAATATTGAGATTGAAGAACTTCTCTAGACTAACGTGAAAGGTAGTTGGGACGAGCCATGGATAATTTGTTTCTATGAAATATACATACATGATTTCATATTCAGAAATATATAACATAATTTTTCCATCGAAAGTTTTTTATGTTTATATCAATTATATATATTGCCATTTTCTTGCAAGAAAAATGTTTAAAGTGTCGTTAAAAATACAGGATACAATTTTTGTTACCTTAGCGCGGAATACCTAAACGGTTGATCAAAAATTTATACATAAATTCCATATTTTGTATCAAGAAGGTTACTACTTTAATTATAATTATCAAATAGCTTGCATATATAGATATCTAAAACACAACACGGGACTTAATTATATACATACTTATATTTATAAGTAATATAAAATACAAAATAGAGGACTTCCGTTTCCGGTTGGTTAGGTGTGAGTTGGCGATTTGTGCGAGCGAAAAGCGAAGTGCGAGTGTGAGAGATAGAGCGAGTGAGAGAGCGTGGAGAGTGAGAGGTGAGCTCGGTGAGGGAAAGGGAAGGTAGGAGAGTGGAGGCAGCGCGGAGGATAAGGGAGGAGAGTCCGTGGAGGCGAAGGAGAATTGGGAAGGTTGAGGTTAGAGAGACGAGCGTAGAAGGGGAAGGATAGAGAGCGCGAGAGTGAAAGGCTAGGGAATTCTGGGGACTTCGGGATAACGCCGGGAAGTAGTACGGCCGTAGAGTAGAGGATAGATGGCGCATTTTGCGGATAGGTTGGGGAAAGAGAGACGCGGAAGTACGGGGAATATAGATGAGCTTTCCAAGAGGAAAGGAAGTATTGAGGAGATGTTCAAGAGGAAGAGGGATAAAATAGAAAAGGAAGAGGGCGCGGGGGGGGAAGAGGACGAAGACTTCTCGAAGAGAAGCAACAAAACGGTGAGAACGCCACCAGGGGGGGCAGGGGGGGAGGATATGGAGGTGAAGGGGTTGCTGAGAGGAATAAGGGAGGAGATGAGGGAGGGGTTAAGAGGAGTGAGAGAGGAGATTAGAGAGGTGGCGAAGGAGCAAAAGGAGGCAATGATGGAAGAAGTAAAGAAGATAAAAAGCGAATTGAAAGAGAGAGAGGAGATGTGGAGAAGGGAGAAAGGAGAGCTCCAGAAAAGAATAGAGGACATGGAACGAAAGCTGGAGGGGATGCAGATGGAGGTAAAGGGAGGAGGTCTTGGGGGAGGAAGAGGTAGAGAGGAAAGCGGAGGAGGGCCGAGGGAGGAGGGGAGGGGAGAGACTGATTGGAAGGAGAGGGTGGAAAGGCTGGAAAGGAGGTACGAAGTAAAGGAGAGGGGAGAAAGGAGAAGAAACATTCTGATAAAAGGAGTGAAGGAAGATGCGGGAGGATTAAAGGGGGGAGTGGCGGAGGTGATGAAAAAGTTAGGCGTGGAGGTGAAGATAGAGGAGATTAGAAAAATAGAGGCGGGGAGAAGAGAGAAGGGGGGTATGGCAGTGGTGAAAGTGGGAAGTGAAGAAGAGAAGGCGAAAATAATGAGAAATAAGTGGAAACTGAGAGGCGAAAATACGTGGATAGACGAAGACTTGACATGGGAGGAAAGAAGGATAAAATGGAAGATAAACCAAGTGGCATGGAAGGCAAGAGGAGAGGGTAAAAAGGTACGGATAGGGATGGGAAGAGTATGGATAGAGGGGGAATGGTGGGTGTGGGATGAGGTTAGAGGTGTGCTTAGGAATGGCAGAGAGAGGTGCTGGGAGGAAGGGCAAGGGAAAGGAAAAGAAAATGAAAGAGAGGAAGACCAAAGGCAGGGGGAATAGAGGAGGGAGAGGGAACGGGTAGGGGGGAAGAAAGAGGAGCAGAAATGGAGAAGGATAAGAGAGAGGAGATGGGTGGAAGAGTGGGAGAGGAAGAGGGGGAGGAGGGAGAGAGGAGAGAGAGAGGGGGGGGAAGTAGTATTTATAAGGTGGCCTTTTGGAATGTGGCGGGGCTAACAAATAAAGATAAGGAGTTTTGGAAAAGGCTGGAGGATTGGGACGTAATGGTGTTATGCGAAACGTGGGTGGACGGTAAGGGGTGGGAAAGGATAAAGGAAAAAATGCCAAGAGGCTACGTATGGGAAGTGCAGAGAGCAGGGAGGAAGAGCCGGAAGGGAAGGGCGATAGGAGGAATGATAGTAGGGGTGAGGGCAGGGATCAAAATGGAAAGAGAGAAGACGAAAAAAGATAAGGAAGGGATAGTATCGATAAAAGTGAAACTTGGAAAAGAGTGGTGGAGGGTAGTGGGAGTATATATAAATAAGGATATGGACCGGAAGTTGGAAGACCTGAAAGAATGGGTGGAGGAGATTGAGAGGGGAGTGAGAGTGCTGATAGGAGGGGATTTTAACGCAAGGACCGGTAAGGAAGGAGGGTTCGTGGAAGAGGGAGAAGAAGAGATGGGGGAAGGAGAGAGGAGATCGAAGGATGGCAAAGTAAATGGGGAAGGAAAAAAGCTGTGTAGATTCCTGGGGGAACGCGGGTGGGCGATTTTTAACGGAGGAATAAGAGGTGATGAAGAAGGAGAATGGACGTATACAGGGGGAAGAGGGGAGTCGGTGATTGACTACGTGTTAGGGGACAGGAGGACAAGGGAAAGGGTAGAACGGGTGGTGGTAGAAGAGAAGGTCGATTCAGACCATCAGCCAGTGACAGCGTGGGTGGAAGGGTGGGAGGAAAGTATAGATAAGGGGCAGGGGGGAAGGAGCGGAAGTAAGAGAGGGGACTGGTCAGAAGAGGGCAGGAATAAATTTAGAGAGTTAATGGGGGACAGGCAAGCTCGAGGAGGGGGAGTGGAGGAAGAGTGGCAGAGGTTGAAGGGGAGGATAAGGGAGGTATTAAAGGAAGTGAATGGAAGGTGCAAAAAAAGCGGAGGAAGGGGCTGGTGGGATGAGGAATGTAGGGAGGGAAAAAAGAAAGTTGGCAACATGTTAAGGAAATGGAGAAGGGAAGGAGGAGAGGGGGACAGTTACAGGGAAGAAAAACAGCGATACAAGAAGCTATGTGAAAGGAAGAAAAAAAGAGAAGTGGAGAAATGGGAAGAGGAAGTAAAGGAGGTCAGGACGGAGGGGCAGGTATGGAAGGTGGTAAACAGGGAGAGAAAGAGGAGAAGGAGGGTGAATGAGGGAATTAGTATGCAGGAATGGGATGGGTACTTTAAAGAGTTGTTGGGAGGAGTGAATGGGAGGGTGGTGATGGGAACAAGGAGAGGAGGGGAGAGGAGGGAGGAGGAAGAGGAGATAAGGAGAGAAGAGGTGTGGGAGGTAGTGAGGAAGCTTAGAGAGAGAAAAGCGTTGGGAAGTGATGGAATTCCGAATGAGGTTTGGAAGTTTGGAGGGGAGGTTGTGAAAGAATGGCTATGGGAAGTGTGTAATAGAGTGTGGAAAGGAGAGGGATGGCCAGAAGATTGGAGGGAGGGAATTATAGTGCCTATAGGAAAAAAGGGGGAGGGGGAAAGAGTGGGGGACTACAGAGGGGTGACGTTAGCACAAACGGCATACAAAGTGTATGCTGCCGTACTGGCGGAAAGGTTGAGGAAAGAGGTTGAAGAGAAGGGCTTGCTGCCACCGAGTCAGACAGGGTTTAGAAGAGGGGTTGGGACCACGGACAACATTTACGTATTGAATCACCTGATAAACAGGCAAGTAAATGGAAAGAAAGGGAAGATGGTGGTGATGTTCGTGGACTTAAAAGCAGCTTTTGACTCGGTGGACAGGAGGATTCTAGTGGAAGCCATGAGAAAAAGGGGAGTAAGAGAGGGCTTGGTGGAGAGGTGTAAAGAACTGCTGGGGGAGACGATATGCAGAGTAAGGGTGGGGGAGGAGATGGGAGAGAGATTTTGGACAGGAAGGGGAGTCAGACAAGGGTGTCCGTTAAGTCCGATTCTGTTCACCTTGCTGCTGGCGGACATTGACGATGAACTGAAAAAAGGGGGCTGGGGTGGAATAAAGCTGGGAGGGAGAAAGTAAAATACTTGTCATGAAAATTCCACTTATAAAATGTTTTTTTGTTATTTTTTTTATTTTTTTTTTATAACGAAAGAGTAACGTGATTATTCTTAAGGAATATTTTGCTCTTGTTTATAACGCCCAAAATTTTACGAATTCAGATACAGAAGATAAGCAGTAACATGTTTAGAATCATCCATAATCCATTGACCCATTGAAATTCATCATTTTATATTTTATATCATAGGAAAGACAGAATTCTCGTTTTATCGAAGGTGAATAATATATCAATATTGACTTCTTTCAATCAGTATAATGAGTCATTATGTTGAAGAAAATTACATAAATCACAGACATATTTTATAATAGTGCCAAAAATACGTGCCAAATATCTCAATTAAGAACGCTTATAATTTTTTTAAGTAAATGTTTTTCGAGAAGGTAATTTAGAATGTAAAATTAAAAAACGAATTCATTTATGGTATACATGCATATGATAATCGCATAGCGTCGAAATAATATGATGTTTTGCATTGTTGTATTAATATACAGAAATATTTAAAATCTTGAGAGTCGATCATTATGCGAATGCAATTTCACATTCAAGTTCATTTCATCGACGTGCGGTTTTATGAGAGGATTATTTAATGACGATATTCTGTTTTTAGAATATTGAGATTGAAGAACTTCTCTAGACTAACGTGAAAGGTAGTTGGGACGAGCCATGGATAATTTGTTTCTATGAAATATACATACATGATTTCATATTCAGAAATATATAACATAATTTTTCCATCGAAAGTTTTTTATGTTTATATCAATTATATATATTGCCATTTTCTTGCAAGAAAAATGTTTAAAGTGTCGTTAAAAATACAGGATACAATTTTTGTTACCTTAGCGCGGAATACCTAAACGGTTGATCAAAAATTTATACATAAATTCCATATTTTGTATCAAGAAGGTTACTACTTTAATTATAATTATCAAATAGCTTGCATATATAGATATCTAAAACACAACACGGGACTTAATTATATACATACTTATATTTATAAGTAATATAAAATACAAAATAATCTATGAGTTATTTATCGATCTTGACACGTACCTATATCTCGAGTCTCTCTTGCCATTAATGAAACGCCTCATTGACGCCAGGAAGACGTACTCGGCACTTTGAGCCAATAAGAAGATAACAAGGAACTTGTCCAAGTTAATTTTGGAGCTATTGCGAGATGATTACTCTATACGTCACTATAATTACGTATGTATGTACGGTCAAGACAAAGCGGACAGATTATCTTGCAACCTTGTCTGAAGGGGCATGAATTGGATCTTGGATCACGGGATTTATAATTATTACATCGCTAATTTCTAGGTATAGGTATAAAGTATAGTTATATCTTGCATTAACTATACTACATATGTATATTAATATCATTTGTGTAGCCTACAATAGTATGGACATTATCGTGATATTTACAATTAATTTATAGAACACCGTCAAAGGCTAAAAAATTAACTGTAATAATATTCTTGCGCAAGTATTAAAAGGTCAAAATGAGTTTTTACGAAATTGTTTCTGATTGCTCTTATATGAACATCTTTTTCCTATCGTAAATATATGTACTTATATATATCACCTGCTTTCCAATGTGTTCATTTGCGTAATTCGTAAAATCCACGAAAAGAGTTGATAGGAATTTGATCAGAACTCGTTCTATCTGGTTTTATCGATCATCAGTTTGTTATTTAACCCGTTGTGGTCACACCTCCTAAAAATAACGTAGTGGTCACACGGGGTCCAATGGACCCCACAACAGTTGCCATTTGCGTTCTTTTTGATGTATCGACTTAAACCTTGAACTGGAATTTAGTTTATGTGTGTGTGACTTCCTCTTTATAATCCCATAATTTTTATATGTTGAAAAAACGCGGAAAAATTTTTTTTTCGAGAAATTGACTTTTTTCACAAAAATATTCATCAAAATTTTTTGAGATAGAGCAAAAAAACTTCCTGCGTTTTACCCTCAAAATAGTATACTTTTAAGTAAAAAAATCCTGGAGTCCACTGGACCCCATGTGACCACAACGGGTTAATTGAATTTTGTCGCGTAAGCGCACTGATTAAAAGTAAGAAGACAAAGAGAGAAGAAGAAGAAAAAGAAGGGAGAAAGAGAACAGAAGAGCGAGATAAGGTTCTTGGCCACATAATTCGGGCAACACTCCGGTTTGTTGACTGAGAAACGAAGTCGTATCAACTCTTACATTTTTGATCACATTTATCTCGACATTTATTTAGGAGTCACCAACGTTTTGCCGACAACCATTATGGCGCTATAGACAGATAACAATGTTATTAAAAATAATATCTATATACCTAATTATTTCACTTATCGAACTAATAAAATTTTGTTATAATAGAATCTCAAATTGTCTTAATATATTTTCCATAAAGTATAAGTGTTTATTCCGCCAATAATATTTAACCTAAATCAAATATATTTCCTTCGACAACAAATTGGCAATCAATACATATAGTTTCACGACGTTTCAACCCAAAATTCGGGTCCTTATAAAGTGATCTAACAAAAATATAGCATGAGGTCAATAACATTGTCAATAGTTAATAAAACGAGTAACAGAAATTAAATTCCATTTTTATCCGTGTAAAATTAGAAGAGCGAAATAAAATTCGAAATACCTGACGAGGGAAAGCTCTTTGAGGGGAAGCATATAGGAGCGTGTATT
Source organism: Temnothorax americanus (assembly GCF_048541705.1). Classification (NCBI taxonomy): domain Eukaryota; kingdom Metazoa; phylum Arthropoda; class Insecta; order Hymenoptera; family Formicidae; genus Temnothorax; species Temnothorax americanus. The sequence goes on along the minus strand of NW_027509264.1, from coordinate 4,446,491 downwards.
ATTCATGTATTATTCAAGCAAAATGCAATAATTCACGTATGTTCGCGTCTGTTTGCTTATCCGCTTACAGTGAATAATTTCATAACCCACCATCGTACCGTCACACCAATGCACTCGGCATTTGAAGGTGTTTTTGAAAAGAGAAGGAGAGAGAGAGAGAGAGAGGGGAAGAAAGAGAGAGTGAGTAATAGGATTTCGCAACATTATTATCCAAAAATATGCATCGTACAGCCCGTTGCAATGAAAAAACGTAATGGTAATTCCGAGATTTTACGCCTAAATTTCAATGAAATTCCGTTTATTTTATAATATGTACATGCACGCCGTGCGTTCTCTGCGCAATGTAATCTTGTCGAAATAAACCTATTGTTGCAGTCATGTACGTAGCGCGATTCCGAGAGGTTCTCTAATTTACAAAGATAATATTTTAGCTACAAATCAAAATGGGGGTATTGTTTTTTTTTATCGTTTAAACTCAAAATTTATTTTGCTTTATTGTCTTATTGAGAAAACATTCGTAAAATATTTACCAGGCAGGTTTTATGCAGAATGTGGAGGAATAAATTAGAAATAATGAGTCATTTGTTTCACAGAACATAGAGCGTATAATTGTTTTGATATAAAATGTTAGATTTTTCTCTTTACCATATTTCGTTGTTCTGAAATTAAAGGGGAAGAGTATTATAACGCAATAGTATGTTGAAAAACAAAGTTTTACAACTTTTTCTCCTTTTCTCAAAATAAGAAAAGTATAGGGTAACTCTCCGGTATATACGCCGCAGCTGAGGGAAACTTAATTTCTCGAATATTATATTTAAGGCAAATGGATTATACCAATAAAAACTTTATACTGTCTATACTGCTATAAAAAAAATAGAAATATGAAATATATTCATTCTTTGTATTTAATAAAAAAAACTTTTAGAAACCTCTGCATTTTTGTCATATATCCCAGAGAGGTGGGTTATATGACATTCATGGGTGAAATATACGTCTTATAAAAAATAACAAATAATGTTTATAAATAAGTTATAAAATGTGTGTAAGAAGTTTATTAAGATGTAAGAATGATAAACAAATTATAAAACTGAAAAAAATTTCAAATCGCGCTTCTTACTACGGTGAGAAATCGATTCGACTCTCAGGACAGTTTCGTTAATATTAACAGTAAAGAACTGAAATTACAACACAATACTGATATGGCATAAAGGCACATAACAGAATAATTGCGCGAGCAAGTACCTTTATTAATTCCTTCTATTTTTTCTGACATCTGCGGCATAAAACTCTAACAATAAGTTACATCGCCATTCCATTTAACTGCTTGCATATTTTATAAAATTAAATCTCGTATTGTTTAGTATAGACGATTATTTTTTGCCAAACTGCCTTTTGATCTATTGCCACGTGTCACCAAATATGAAGAGAGCAAATTTTTTCTAGAACCAGTAGAATTTCTATTTCGGAATATATTTCTAACGAACATTTTAAATGTACATATTATTTAAGAGAGCTATAACAAATAGTAAATATTTAAATTATAACTATAACAAAAAAAATAAATTCTTAAATTTATAGTATTTTGAATATTTCTACATGTTGGGACAAATATAAAAATTCGCCGATAAACTATTTTACATGACAATGCAACACATGTGACAATTACTGAAAATGCTACTGTTTTACGAACAATACCTACTGTTTAATTCTGCAAGTTTCTAAACATAATTATGCATATTCTAAAAATAATCTAATTCGGCGGATTTGCCGCGTGACAGAAATCAAAACGCGTTATGTCGTGTAATAATTTCGCTTTAACTGCTGAATTATATTATTTTAATTAGCTCCAATTTTATTTTACCAAGAAGTGAAGGCAGCCTGAGATTTCGTTGAGTTTGCAGCTTTTAATCTCATCTATATAAACTCCAAAAAAGTGAAATCTCACTCTATCGGCCGAATTTCCACTCCGAGAAATTTAGAGAGTAAATTATGTGCTACTTCCACTTTTTATTTTACGTTTTTTTTCTCTCATTGTTTAAAACATGTTTAAAAATGGATATGTTATTTATAGTATATTTATCGTTAAATTTTTTATAATTCTTATTGTATCAATATTTGAATGACGAATAACTAAAATTCTTTAAATATTTGACAACGGGATATGTTTTTGCGATCTTCAATATGTTAAATGAGAATATGTTAGATCTCTCGTATAGTAAACGTGATTCTCGGCGCTTAGAAACACTTCGACTTGTGATTAGCATAATGGGACCATTGGTAACTCGTGTGCGATCGATTGGCTATGAGACTAATTCGCGAGCTAATAGACAGGTGGTACCGATCGATAGCTGCTCTATACCGCCGCGGTTTTTACTGCAGTGATACGACCTTACACTTCGTAACATTACATTCGTCAAATTAGTTATGGTAATTTACATCATTACACGCGACATGATAATAAATGTGTTATAAAATATTGCATCTTGAAAGCTTATCGGGGCATAAAATTGAAACGTATAAAAAAACGTTTAATTTATCGAAACCTTAAAATTTCATCTTCTATTTATTTGCAGATTTATAAGACTTGTATGGATTTTTGTTCGTTCTATTAATAAGTAATAAAGTATAAAATAAATACATGAACAATAAAGCATATATAAGTATTATAAAAGTAAAGAGTTCGATCACGCAGTATACATATTGATGTGGAATGGACATATATGTATATGTGTGTGTGTGTGTATCTCTGTTATTCAAGTTACGAATGTTCAAGCATCCTATGATATCTAAATTTTTATCTCGCGTAATTTTTTTTCCGGCGTATCTACATATGTTATATGATTGGATAGGATCATAAAGCCAACGTACAGAAACAGATGTAAAAAAATTGTCAACTCGTTTTTGGAAATTGCAGTTGCATCTCCACCGGATAGACGAGTCACGAGAGACGATATCGGGGTGGCCTCAGCCGGCAACGGCGGCGGCGTAGCGGTGAATAACGCGGCTGCTACCGGCTGTAGCAGCGCAAGCGGCGCAGCATCCTCGAGGACGTGCAATCCTTCCTCTTCCCCCGGTCGGAACGGCCAACTCTCCAGTAAGTTTTCGAGGTATTACCCTCTTCCTTTCTCCCCTCTCCCCCCTCCGAGATACGCTTCGATAGCTGGGCTTTATCTACTTGCACGCTCGCACAAACCTATATCTATCTGGGCGTTTACCGACTACGTATCCTCAAAGATCCGCACATCCAAGAACAAAGTCTTCCAAAAATTAAGTTTTTCGTTGGCCAGCTCCTTTCGTTGGCAAAGTGCTCCAATATTCACATTGTGTTATAATATACTGTACACATATACACATGAATTGACAATCACGTGGTGATCAGTCAGAAGAGAAGAAGCTCGATGCACCTCAATTTTCGGTGCATTACAAATTATTTTCGAATAGCAATTTGTCAAGTATAAAAAATGGCTCAATTATAATGTATTATATAATCTATGATATCTATATATATAAAACAAAGTCGGGTTAGATACACCACTTATAACTCAAGAACGGCTGGACAGATTTTAATGATCTATGATTTGTTGGATTCGTCTCCGCCCCGAATAGCATAATAACTAAAAAAAAAAAAAAAAAAAATTAATCTAGAAAGATATCCAAATACACATAGACAAATACCGGGGCCGGGGCGAAGCCCGGCGGGGCATGCTAGTATTATACATATAATTAAGATGATTAATTTGAACTTTGATAAACTCTTCTCTGTTCTTTTTTCAAAATGATCCAAGTCGTTGTTGTACGGATTCTTCGAAATATCTTTATGATTGGTTCAACATATCCTTCCATATTTGTTTGCACTAATATTCTAATAGAAGCGATGACGTTCATTGTGTTTCAGAACAAGGAACTTTGACGATAGTACGCCGAAGTTCCGGCAAAAGCAAAAGCATCACTGGTGGGGATTTCGAAAGTTCTCCACCACCGCACAATCCCGATACTTCGTATTTATCGAGTCAATCCGTCGATCTCGATGAGATCCTCGATAATGTCGATCTCACGACGGATTCGCTTCCCGCCGTTGACACCCCCGACGCATGCGACAAAGCTGCCCTCAGGTATATATTAAAACGTATTATATCGTATGTAATGCAGGTGTTAATGGCTTTGCTCTATCGCAAATGCGATATTTTGGATTTTAATAGATCTAGGTTTACCAAAAGGTTCACCAAACATAGAGTGATGTGATATATGTATACATTACATTATAGAGATAATCCGCTTTTGATCGCGAGTTGATAAAAGATATGTAACGCGCACGCCACACGCCACATTGTTTTTATTTATTTCTACATATATATAACGATGTATTGTATAGAATTAAATAATCGTTATTATTTATGCCTTTTACAAAATACAAAACTTTTTACAAAATTTAAATAATAACATGATCTGCAAATTAGCGTGTAATAAATGATAATTTTATGACAATGAAAATTACTTATATCGACTTGTTAAATTCCGTATTCTCTGTAGTCATATATGTATCTATAATTTTTATATCAGTGCGGTGTCTTAATTATGCGATTTTTCTAAGATACCTACATCTGTAACGTTCCGCGTCTATTCTCGTGTGCTAAATATTTTATTTTATAAGATGTGTAAGATTAGAATCCCACGTGAGAGAAAATATTTATTTCTTTGATTAAATCCTCCTCCAAGGATTAAATAGAATTGTGTTTGCAATCGCGACTCTTGTCGCGTAATTATCGGAAAGCGATCGGAAGCGAACATCTAGTTCGGGAGACATACGTTACTGGCGCACAGGCAACGACTCCGAGACTACCTCTTTTTTGCAGATTGAGGTGTCTATTGAGGCAGCTACAACATGGGGAGATATCCGCCGAATTACTTCAACGAAACTTGCACTACGCAGCTCGCGTACTCGAGGCTGTTTTCATCGACGAGACCAAGTAAGTTTCTTTTCGAACGAGAATTCCAAGCCTCTCACGAACGAATGGAAAGCAATAGTCACTATACTAATCCTTATACCTGCAACTACTTTCAAATACTGCTGCTTTTTTGCCAAAATTTGCGGACACTGCCAACATCCTAATAATCTCGACGTCCTAAACCTCGCGGTTAATAACGACTCTCTTTTGTAGATACATACATATCGTCGATACCATAATCGTCGAATATCTAACGAGGATGAGATTAATTGAAAAGATATCCTGATGTAATTTGTCAATGCGGTAGCATTTGTGTGCCGATCTAGTATCAGACGTATACATGTAGATACTAGATTGTAGCCAACCGTTTTGCGTTTTTACAGTTTACCGTTTACACGATCAGTAACCTAATGCTTAATGCTGATCGATTCGATTGTTTTTCACGAGATGACGTGACGTTCGCAGCGGAGTTGATTGCGATTAGCTGTTAATTATCGGTCTATTAATCTATTTCATTAATGTGGAGCCGCAGGGTGATTTTGTGAACACGACGCTATCCCTTTCCATTTGCTAGGTGCAACTTAAATTCAATACTTCCCGATTTCGTAATACGAGAGGTTTTTCGTTTTCGCGATGCGTCGTGCCAGATGAAACTCACAACTCACAACTCACAACCCCTGTTCAATTACGGGACGATCAAAGATTCATCTGGCCATGAAGAACACAGGCCATTTGACATTTCTCATATCCGTGCAAGCGAGATCAATCGTATAAGCGATCAGCGGGGTCAGTGTTCCCTTAGCTTCAATAAATCGCAATAAAGAAAAGATGTATAATATAAAACATTACGTTACAACGATTCATCAGAACTCTTCCTCGTGGATCCTCAGGATCATTCCTCTGGATTCGTCCGAGAGGAATTGACATCGACGCCTCTTTAGCTCAGTGGTAGAGCACTGGTCTCGTAAACCAGGGGTCGTGAGTTCAATCCTCACAGGAGGCAAGTGAATTTTTCTTTTTTGCATAATTTTCCATGTTATTGCAGCTCATTTCATGCGTATATATAGAGACTGGTTACGCACTAAACTTGCTACCTCTGATGATTTAATTGTTATTTTGATCTCTGTATAAGCGTTATTTGTAAGCAATACTGAACCGCATGCTCTTACAAATTTTACACATTTTCATGCCTAATAATTTCGAGACGCGCACATCTTCCATTATTTTATTCATACACAATATTACGTTTGGTTTAGAGTTTAAACTTTTAGACTAAAATCCTAGGATTACGAAATTAACAAAGTTTTTTCCGTGTTTTTATTCTATTTTTCTAAGATTGTTTGTCAAAAATTTCTATTTATGGTATGTCATTCGTTTTTTGATCGTCGCGCATAAAATCATAAGCAACGAGGCATACATCCCTGTGCGATACATGCATCGATTGCGTGACAATTGCACGCAGCTGGCTGTACTTGCACGTCTACTATATACATCTCTCCGATCCCGAAGATCATACATTACCAACGATTCTTCGAATTGTTGAACATAAGTCTTCGATTTCGATGCTTGGTATCTTTTCTTATTTTTCGCTCATGCAATTGTGACCGACGAGAGAAGTGCGATTAACTCGCGCTTGTATATTCCGCGACCTTTGTTTTCAGCAATGACTACACTAACTACACGCATACTATATAGCAGCCGTAAAGCACGACGCATCGAGTATATCCTGTTTTATTCTATTCTAGATTTATTACAACACGTAATAGATTTATTGCAACATGAGAGGAATTGCAACATGAGAGCGCAGCAGAGCGATGCCGTAGCCGTGATATTAAAAAAAAAATCACGTAATGATATTAAAAAGAAAAGAGAAGACGAAAGTATAAAAGGAATAGAAAAACTGTAATCTTGTATTCTAATCTTTTTTACACATGAACTAACAAGCACTACCGCAGGGTGAGTTCAGGCGGGAATGAGTGCGCTCGGTCATCACGTAGGGGGGCGGGCCTGACGTCTTCATCCCTAGGGGGCGGCTTGGACCCAGACGGACCACAGGGCCACGCGGTGGTAACCCAGAAACGGAAGCTTCGCACCCCCGTATGGGCAAGGTTGCGAAACATTCACATTTCCAACCCCCTTTTACGACTCCACGTTTTCGATTCCACGTAACACGGTCCTCCCCTCCGTTCGTTCTCCATTCTACTTGCCCCTATCTATATATACCCATTTTCCCGCAGTCCGCAGTCCGCAGTCCGCAATCCGCACCGTATCCGTATGCCGTTTTGACACTCTTTGTCGTCCTCTTTCTCGAACCGATAGATTCATACTCGCGCTCGTTTTAAGAAACGAGATGTTCTCTCTCGTTGGACGATTGTTAATAATCGCGGCGGTGAGCGACAATCATGAATTTTGTCTCCTTGTATTATTTTAATATATCTGACTGAATTATTCTAATTACAATATTTTTAAAATACCAAGTCAATGAGCAATATATAAACGGCGGCGGGGGGAGGGGGAGGGAGGGAGGGATCTCTAAGCATTTCTTCGTAACTCAGAACGTTATTTTTAACATCTAATTGATATCTCGTTCTCACTGTTCAATCGTTTAAAAGCATTGTTAGCGACGTGGTTGGTGACGCGGTAACCATCAATTACATAATTCAATTTTTAATTACAAACGTAAATTTGTAATTAAAGAGATCAAGTATCATATACAATTATATGATACTTGATCTCTATTGTTATATTACAAGTGATATTCTTAAATAATTAAAAATACTGGCAAATGTCTTTAAATATCAAAATGATATTGATATGCAATTGATATTGAAATGCTTAACTTGAGAAGATGAACAATTTATTATAATTTAATAATTATAGCAGCTTAAAATTACCAATATTATAATAAAGAAAAATCTTAACTAGTTATAATTTATGTTTTTAGTCGCTTGATATATGACAATTCGCAAGTAGATTGGAAAACTTTGAGAGAATGTGCTAGAAAAAAAACAACAAAAACGAATGAAAGTTCGATATGTAATATATTTCGTTATTCTGTAATAAAATCTTTTATTTGTTATCTCCAATATTTTATTTTACATGACATTTAATATTTTATATAACATTTTATTATTTGCTCTTTATCGATCGTTTCTCAGTATTCGGTCAACCGCTAAATGTCAATCTGCCAATATTCATCATCGGCTTGAATTTTGTGCACGCGATTGACAACTGATCGGTGTCACGAAGAAGCGACAACGATATTTTCCAGATATTATATTTCGGACCGTGTCTTTTGCAAAATTATCACAATTGAGGCCAAGTTTTCTTTATGTTAAACAAATTGTTCTAAATTGTATTATATAAAAACAACATTCATGTTATATCTTATATGTATTATCATTTCTATATGCCGATATTAAGAAACTTTTTTGTGAGGAATTCAAGATGTCGCTCTCCTCTGTAAAAATATCAATTTTAGACCAATAAGTGGAATATATATATGTGTCAGCGTTTCTTGATCTTCTAATCCGTAGAATCTTTCGAACGTTTCTAGATTAGTTGATGTGCACAAAAATTGAAACGCATAAAATAGTTATGCGTACTTTTTTTTAATAAGCTTTTTTGAGTAGTTCCGAAACTCAAAATTGTTATTCTTGTATATCTAATAGTCTCACGATACAATTAGCATGTTTCTACAAATCGGTGCGAGTAGACTATTCTCTTAGAGAATACTATCAAAGATCACAGACATTTGTCACTTATTTAGGATATTGTCGACGATCAAACTTTTGCATATGTTATGTATAGGAACGCAGAGAGACAACGATGATTATATTTAAACGTCCTGCATTTTTACTACAAAAATATTCGTTGAAATACCTTAGGTACTTATTTCGCGATACGTAAATAATCGGGTGACACAACAAGAAACATATTAATCTTCTAATAAGACACAGTCTCATGAATCATGTTTATCAATTTATTTATTTTTATTTTTGCATTTCTTGTGCGCAACAATTGAGTTTTATCGAGATGATAAATCGAGGAGAGGAATGATCAACTGCGAGGATTAAACGACACTTTCGAGCATAGCATGGAAACGTTACTCTTGCCTGTCTATCTGTCTCTCTCTCTCTCTCTCTCTCTCTCTCTCTCTCTCACTTCCTGTCTCTAGTTTATATCTCTTCTAGACTCCTTTTAGGTATAACCTGCTCAATTTGTCGGACGTATCTGCCTGCCGTGCAACATGCATCGTTCTCACGATAATCGACCGTTTCCTACTGGCACTATTCTTGCCCGAGAGAAGCGCATGTATACATATACATATATGTAGGACGTTTATCACCGGGCGGTCCTCAAGCATCCCCCACAAATCAATCGCACCGCGCCGCGCTGCGCTGTGTATGGGATGTGTATGGGTGTGTATGTATGCATATTGAGTGATTCGAAAAAGCTGCGAGAGAATGATTACGCACACAAGGATGGCTACTTCGAAATGATCTTCAGCTTCAGGGCAAACGGTAGCGGAGAGCAAGCGAAAAAATATTTTCAAATTACCCTACGCTGCAGGCATGCAGAGATGTTTGCTTGGATGTAGCAAGATGCTTATATAGATCATTGTGGAACCTTTTAATGTGATATATGTTTTCCCTTCGTATTTCATATTATAGAGATGCTGAGCGTGTGGAATCAACCGCCATATGTCGTCCGGGTGTACGCCGTAGGTTCGTTTCTCTCAAAATTTCCATGTTTGAGCGCGAATCGCGAAAATGCGTACGAAACCACATTTTTTTGCACTCTGCACTTTGCGCTTGGCGCCATCGAGGTCTTTTTGCATGAAAAATCACTCGCTAACGCACACTCCAACTCTCGCTACTCGCTACTCGCTATATTCGCTATAGGTAACCTATATGGCTGTATGACGACGCTTTCTTCGTATACATATACTATATAGGGTGTTCCAGGACCTATAATTTTTCAAGTTATAAATTATATTACAGGATAAACTAAGATGGTTACTTTGATAACTAACAAAATAATCAACTAATACTATGTTTACGCGAGCGTTACTTCTACGGTAACTTACGATAATTCCTCCGCGTAAAGTAAATGGGATTTTGTAGTAACTTACTCACTCCGCGTAAACGAGTGAATTATCGCAAGTTAAGTACTACAGAAATATAACGCCCGCGTAAACGTAGTATAACTCAAACATTGAAACTTTTTAAGTGCATATTAATGAATTAAGCATCTAAAATCTAAAATGAGTAAGAGAGGCATCACATTGCAATTTTATATATAATGCATATTTAACGCAGATTTACTTGATTACAAACTATAATTTAAGACTTGATATGTTCAAGATTTAAATATATTTAGATTTACATATTTGAATATATTATTATATATTACAGATATATTTTAATGTATTTAGAATGTATTTAAACTAATGCACATTTTTTGTGCAAAGTAGGGTGTATATATATTATAGAAAAATCTACTTCAAAGTTATGAAATTTATATAGATAAAAGAATGGTATGCGCGCGCGCGCGTGTGGTGTGTGTGTGTGTGTGTGTATGTGTGTGTGTTTACAGTGTGGTTCTGAGACACTTTATATATACGCAATTTTTGGCAGCGTATATGGCGCGCATGCTAACACATGTAGCTTTTTCGCGTATAATTAAATCTATTAGTGTTTATTCTGAAATTTCAACTATATTATTCACCATAATTGATCGACTATGTACGACAATATTTGCACAAGCATAATTGTTTTTCTCATCTTTTAATTAATTGTTAGAACTGTTATATTGTTATTAGTGATCATCAATTAATCCAAATCTTCGCACCTGTTTACTGGCAATGATTTCCGGATGTTTTGTGTTCTGTGTAATTTGCACCCAAGATCGATCTATAATTAGGTATAAGTGGGAAATGCACTTTTAAACGAAATCGCGATACGCATTATTGTTTAGACCGTTATCACGGTCGTATTAATACATAATTGACACTGAGGAATAGAAAATTGACAAGAATATGTCAAAATTATTTGGCAAGATGATTGACTTAACTGTCGTAGGTCGTAGAGCTTCGCTTAAGCTTAAGTCTACTAAATCACTGCTGCATCTGTATACACCTGTACATCGAATCAAGTTTGAGATCAAGGAGACACGAAACACGCTCGAAAGATCACAGCTGTTTATTTAAACTTGAGTTTTTACACGAATCCTCATTCCCATCTCATTCACTTTTTTTCAGTGGAATATTCCCCTCCAATTCGCGCATACTTATATAACTCGCACATTTAACTTTTTCACTGAAATGATGTAATTAGTATGTTTAATATTTAATTTAATTAGAGCGTGAATTTTAGTGAGTCAATTAGGACTATTAATAGAATAGAATCTTGATATGTTTAGAAAATTATAATCGCGGTATTAGGCGGCTTATACGTGGAACGGCTAAGAAATATTTTTTAATGGCATGTGTGCTAAAAAATTTCCTTTTAAGATAGAAGACCTTTTCGTATAGATCTATAGATATTCTGTATATCACACTCTAGTTTACAGACTATAGTACAATAGAATGGAATATATATCGATTATATTCCGGACGTAATCGCAATTTATTGTAATTTATTTTTATGATTCGCGAGCGATAAAAAAGCATTTTACCACACACGAAATTGATTCACGAATCGTTAGTCGTTACACGTCGATTTTTTAAAGCGACAAATAACATTTCCAGCAATCTATAAATTTACTATTTTCATTGTACTTGACGTACTTGATATACGAGAGAAAGACATTATAATAAATGGATAATGCAAATCACACAAACATTGGATCAAATAATATATAATAAGAGTAATACACACACACAGTAATACACAATATATTACATAAATAAAAGAGAGAATATACGTTAGTCCTTCCTTCTATTCGTTCATGATGATGTAAATTGTAAAGCGAGCCTAAATACAGATTTTAAACAAGTTAGTTTAGTTAGTTTAGTACAATGAGATGAATTTTTAAGGACATTGATAGTGTCTCGACTTGATATACGTTGATCGTGCGTAGCGAAGGTAGGCATTTTATTCGTGTCGAATGTCGAATGTCGAATATCAGCGCGTTAATTCGCTGATCTATAACGTTGTCTCTCACGATTTCCTCCCGTAGACGACTGGCGGATGAAGATGACGAGCTGTCGGAGGTGCAGCCAGATGCGGTACCACCGGAAGTACGCGAATGGCTAGCATCGACTTTCACCAGGCAGCTCGCCACCACCAGGCGGAAAGCCGATGAGAAACCGAAATTCCGCTCGGTCGCCCATGCTATCAGGGCGGGCATATTCGTCGATCGGATCTATAGGAGAGTCACCAACACCGCTCTCATGCAATTTCCGCCGGAAGTCGTCAAAGTACTTAAGGTAATCCGCCGGCGAGCCACGGATGGAGAGTATTCGTATCTATATATGCGTATATCTTTATGTGGCGATTAATTTTTAACGATAAATGTATCACGGCAAAAAACGTCTAGTTACTTACACATATACTATTGTATTACCTTTAATTACATATCGGAGACTTTCAATCAGAAAAATTATACTGGTATCTCGATTATTAGCCAAGGAAAGGAGAATTTTCACTCAATCATCAAAGATCGGTCAGATTATAATTATTATTAAAATTAAGGTCGAGAGTTGTTGAAAGTTTAAATATTCAAATTGCTTCCTTTACCGTGTTCAAGACTTTAGACGATTGGTCGTTCGATGTATTTTCCTTGAATGAGGCCGCTCTGGGCACGCCAGTGAAATACTTGGGCTATGACCTCCTCAATCGATATGGTATGATTCACAAGTTTAAAGTACCTCCCGTAGTTTTGGAGTGCTTTCTCGGAAGAGTTGAGGAGGGTTATTGCAGGCATCGAAACCCATACCACAACAACCTCCACGCTGCCGATGTTGCGCAAACGATGCATTACATCCTATGTCAAACGGGTTTGATGGTGAGTACTTCTTTCTAATAAGAGAGAGAAAGAGAAAGAGATGCCATATATTATGTAGAATCTTTATGACACATACTATTTTATATTTTACGGTACTTATGTAAATAAAGGAAAATAAAGATGTTTCTTAATTTTTTATTGGTTGTATGACGAACTAATAGTTAATTAGTTATACTAATTAATAATTTATTTTCGTGAAAGCCTTTTGTCAAGCCTTTCATTATTGTTACTATATATATATATATATATATGTGATATATTAAGATACATACATATGCAATCTACACACTTTGCAAAATAATTATAAAAGTATAAATATATATATATATATATATATATATATATATATATCTTTCGAACAGAATCAAAAAATATAATTTCTTGCATATATAACGAAAGAGCACAGAGCAGCAACAAAATGTTCGTATGGTTGATGGAAAATATCTATTTAAATTAAAAATAATTTAACGCGAACATCTTGTTGCGACTCTGTGCTCTTTCGTTATATATGTTTGATTTCTAATCATTTGAGCCTATCACGATTATTATAATATCTTGTTTGGCAATCTCTCTTCGTCTGAAAAAAAAAATAGAAATCGTATAAAATGCGCAAATAATAAAAACGAGTTTTCTGTCGATTCGTTAAAGATAGTTGATTAGCAAAAAGGCAAAAAGAAGGGTTCTCTTCTACTCATTGTCAGTTTGATTCTTGATGCGCGTTGTACGCGAGATTGCTTCAGGCTGATATTATTCGTTGCAGAATTGGCTGACCGACCTCGAGATTTTCGCCACTCTTGTGGCAGCGATTATTCATGATTACGAGCATACTGGGACCACAAACAATTTCCACGTAATGTCCGGTAGTGATACAGCGCTCCTATATAACGACCGAGCTGTGTTAGAAAATCATCACATCTCGGCCAGCTTTCGGTACGTGCAAATTCCATCTTGCAATTGCCATTGCCGTTGCTGTCTCGGACAGTTTGTAATTTATTCAACATTTAGATAATTTTATTTTTAAATGATAATCTTTTTTAAAAGTGATTAACATAATCTTTAAATTATCTTAAGCTCCTTTAAAATTGCTATATGTATAAATATTAAAGTTAAAAATTGTGCAATATTTGTTACGAATATAACACATAATAAAATTAAACTACTCTTTAAAAATTTTAATATCTATCAACGATTGATTTTTCTTTGATTTTTTCTTTCTTTTTTCGAAACCTTTTCCTATTTAAATGACTGGTTTTTTTTATAAATAAAAAATGATACAGTCAGAATTTACACTGTTTGTATTATATAGATACATCGTCGTAGAAGTAGGATTCATATTTTATATATAGTGATACGCCGGCCAATATTCTTTAATATAATATATTGCATGTTTCAGGATACTCAGAGAAGATGATTGTAACATACTGCAAAATTTATCGAGAGAAGAATTTCGAGAATTTCGATCGCTCGTGATTGACATGGTTCTTGCCACCGATATGAGTTTTCACTTTCAACAGTTAAAAAATATGAAAAATTTACTAAGTTTAGCAGAGCCAAGCGTGGATAAAAGCAAAGCTGTTAGCTTGGTTCTCCATTGTTGCGATATTTCGCATCCTGCCAAAAGATGGGATCTTCACCATAGGTGAAGCTTTTTACTCAAAGAGAATATTAACGACAATTGTACTTGTTTAATTTTGATGAAACGTGGTCTACTATAGAAATTATTATAGACAAAAAATAATTTTTACAAAATTTTTTATACATATCTATATATTTTTTAAGTTAAGTAAGAAAGATTAAAATAAAATTGAAAAACCATAATATAAAGATTTCTTTCCATACTAAAAAAGATTGATCTATATTCTAATATTCTAATAAATAGATGATATATATAATTCCCAATCCATCCAGATGGACGATGCAACTTCTTGAAGAATTCTTCAGACAAGGTGATAAAGAGAGAGAGCTTGGATTGCCATTTTCTCCTCTATGCGACCGCAATAATACGTTGGTAGCTGAATCTCAAATAGGATTCATAGAATTCATTGTCGAGCCTAGCATGCAAGTATGCAGTGACATGCTGGAAACCGTTCTCGCGCCGCTCAATGTCAAGGATACCGTGGACGAACCCAGCAATGGTATCTTTTCAACATCTTTTTTAGCATACGTTACTTGTAATTTAATTATTTAATTATATTTAAATGACACTGTATCTTTACTACTTTTGAAATTTCATCTTTTTCTTTAAATATAGATATATTAATTTAATTATTAATTAGTTATTCTACAGATCGATTAACAGTTATCTAATAACGTGTTAATAATATTGCAGGTTCAGGAGGAGAAAATAAGAGATTTAAGATTGGCAAACCTTGGATCCCATGTCTCGCGGAGAATAAAAAAGTCTGGAAAGAACAAGCAGTTCGAGGCATGTTATCATAATTAAATTTAGATATTATTTAATCGCTTCTAAATAGAGTTAATACTTTTTAACAAAGAATTGTTAACATAATTATGAAAGTTTTGTTTATATTGTACTTTGCGTATAGCTTATCTAGCTAATAAAATCATTTCCATAAGATTGACAAATTGCAACGGATCAACGTTCTATCTGTAGATGCAGAAGCCAAAGCACAAAAGGAACAAGAACAAAAGACCAGCAGCAATCGCGAGGACGGTGGGGGAGCGCAAGCCTCGACCGAAGAATGAAAAATATACCGGACAATTGTATTTTTCAAGAATCTCTGTAATTTTAGATTACGGGGAAGTTCGTGATCACATTGGACGGCATCTATCATAAGTTTACGGACTGTTATTACGCTTACGAATGATAGCCAAGCGTCATTCGGTAGTACAAATAGACATACAGACATTAGATATGAATGGAAATGACGATCTATAAATCTATACACAAAAATATACATTTATAAAATATGTTGAGAAATAATTTGTTTATAGATTAACACCAAAGACTCAAATCATGTATCTCTTTCGCTATTTCTATAGAATATTCATAAAATATATCTTAACCGATTGTTTTTTACTATTCCGTAATATTTGATCTCTATTTGATCTCATTATATTAGTTACAACGCTTCTCGAGATAATCACCGCCGATTAGACCGTCGCAATGATTAGACGTCATTTCCTGTCAATTTCGAAGGCTCCTTAAGATCCGCTTTTGTGAAAGCTTTTAATTTTTAAATGAAATATTTACGATTGATGATTTGACATCTTAAAATCTTCCTCTAAATTATTTATAAATAGATGAATATGTGGTATATAATTAAATATATGATAGAGGAATTGATAAAAGAACAACATAAATTATCGTGAACTATGTTGCAATTATTTGGTACAAATAAAATGTGAATTATTTGTTCCCTTTTACCGGGACAAGAATTGATGTAACAGCAGAGTCTTAAAAAGAAAAAATTACGTGTATATTGTGTGGAAGGTACACTTTACAGAAAGAAAGAGATGTATTTTCAAAACACAAGCACGCATCGAGTGACAAAAGAAAGAAACTTATATTTGCTGATATCAACAACTTTAAGAATCTTATTTGTTAGAAGATGTTTATTTCAAAACGTATTGTTTCTCTCAACGCTACGTAAGTAAATGAAATTTAATACATCGAGCGAGATCTACCGGTTATTTTATACCGCATGAAATAATTAAATCGTATATTTTCTGAAAAGCAATATATATTTATAATGACGAAGTCTAAACAATGTAAAATATTTGGCATGCATAATTTTACAATTGCAATTCGTAATGGCTATATTCTTTTACTTCTATATGATTTTGAATGAATATTACAATTATCGACGGTGATTTACGCAAGACTTGTATTTATTGGATAAGAATCTCAGAAACTTAACACGCAGCAGTTTTTCTTTACTATTTACTGACACGTACCGCACAAGAATATGAATATTGCACAAAACATTTGTATTTTTTTTTTTGCAATCTTTTTTATTTATTTTTCTCAACGAGAAAGAGATTCTTTGCGAATAATCGGGGCCTGAGGTTTTCAATGCGATTTTTGTAAATGTAGAGTGTAAAACATTGGTTGTGACGGACCAACTGGAAACTTGAGAACGTCAATCTCTCTCGTTCACATGTTATTTATTAAAAGTCGCAACAAAAAAGATATCCGTAGGAGAAAGGTATCCTTGTACATAAAGTTTGTTTTAAGTGTGTATTCGTATACACGTACTGGTTCAGCTTTAATGTGTGTATGTAATGTATAAAGAAAAACAAATAACAAGATACGACTAATGTCTAAACAACGTACGCGTGTACTACGTATATTCCATGTATATGTACATGTATATACAAATGAAAGAGAAAGAGAACATTATTTTGTTGAACTCATGGCGATATCGCGGCTAGAATATGTACATGTTAGCGCATGTTAGCGCGCGACGCACACGTCCGTATTTAAGTTTCTAATTAAACATATCCATAATTAAACGAATGCGCGTTATAAACGCATAAAAATTCTTGATATAATGATGGATAGTTACCATTGCATCAATGCATCATTATCATACGCGTAAAAGAATCGGACATTTCGATGCGATAAAAGATTTATGATTCTTTGACTCTTTTTTACTTCTTATTGTGTAAAGAAAATATTGCCGCTATTACAGACTTTTTACTTCGTGATTTATGGTTATGCAAAAATATATAGAATTTTTATCGCATATTTGCGCGTTATAGTAATCGCGTAAAAGAGTCACGGTGCGGTCTCGCTTCGCGTGTACTTTGCGCGAGACACTACCGTTGTCTCTTGATTCGTTACTTTATTGTTAGTAGTTCGTGCCATGTTAGTTAAATAATAAGAAGAAATAGTAAGTGAACTTGTGTAGAGTCAGCTTTTTTCTGATCAAAAGAACGCCTAATTTATTTTTATTTGTTTATTAAATTTATAATAAATGATAAATGAAAGTATTTACCGAAATTGAATCCGATTCTGTGTACGTGGCAATAATTTGAGATAAGGCTCTATGAAGAAACCGTTACAAGAGCATAGAGCTAGCAGTTTTTCGAGTGGAATGTTTTATCATCACAGATATATTACGTGCATATATCGATATATAGATGTATAGGATAATCTCACTATTTCGAGATTGAACATATCCGTCCTGTATTTATTTAATTTCCATCATTCAATCGCGCGCGCGCGTTCATAATTTGCTATTTACTGCTATGAAACAGATGTTTCGTGCTAGTAGTACAATATAATAGACAAACCTATCTTCTTCTTATCGTCATCTTGTGACGTAGCCTGATTAAATCAACTAAATCAAAAATTAGCATAGAAGGTTCGGGAAAGACCCGAGCAAACTTCAAAAAATTAACTGCTATGCTCAATTAAACTTTGTTTTACATTTAATTTCTTTAACACAGATATTATTATTCGGATATTTGTAAATCGAAATTCGAATATTTTCATGTAAAATTTAAATAAGCAAAATTTGTTGTGTACTTAAAACGTTTGTTTTATTTTTTATTTCAAGGATACGAACATCGGTGTATTATTGGCAGTAAACGTTGTAAAATTAGCTTAGTTGTTTCATAAGAATCAGATGTTATAATGGCTGTGCGCCGGACGTGTATAATTAAATTTTTTCTGCAGCGGACGAGGGGCCAAAACGCGTGATAGAATTAAAGTACATTAAAACCACGATTGCATTAAGAGAATTATTGACCAGTCACGTAAATAAAATCGGTCATAGCATAAAGATATTATTTGAACTCGCGTGGCGCTTGTCGCTCTCAATAAATGAATAACAAAACGCCCGCATTGCTTTAAACTCGAAAGATCGTAGGCTAAATCCATTCTGCATTGGATACACACGCGTTTATTTATTTACGTGGCTCGGTCATGTCATCGTCTAGAGAACTCTCTTTAAATTAACACTGGCCTTTCCTTATACGCGATATGCGCGATAATTTAAATCAAGAAAGGGGCGGGAGGGTGGGATGGAGGGAGGGAAGGAGGGAGGGAGGGAGGGAGGGAGGGAGAGAGAGAGAGAGAGAGAGAGAGAGAGAGAGAGAGAGAGAGAGAGAGAGAGAATAAAAATTAAGCGACGCTGATATTTAACGGTGTCGCAAGCACGTTTATGCTTTGAGATAAAGCTCTTTCCAAATATGTTTAATATAAGCGAATGATTAGTTAGTTTGAGTAGTTTGACAAGGCGAGCGAGAATTTCGCGATATATCGCTTGGGATGACAAAGGTGTTTCAACAATACTCGACCAATACTATTAACTCTTAAGATAAAAGTGCACAAGTAAATTCCTTTTTTTTTTCTTAAATCTCTCTTTACTTCTCTCGAATTAGTATGTCCGTATATTATTCATAATCTCGTTAGTCTCGATTATTGTAAATCTCAGTAGACGATGCGTTCGTGCCATTACATTAATACTAATCGTTTCTAAATGTGTCACCGCGGGTCGGTTTATTTCCCAGCACAATT
Source organism: Temnothorax americanus (assembly GCF_048541705.1). Lineage (NCBI taxonomy): Eukaryota > Metazoa > Arthropoda > Insecta > Hymenoptera > Formicidae > Temnothorax > Temnothorax americanus. The sequence goes on along the minus strand of NW_027509264.1, from coordinate 4,427,048 downwards.
TAATACAACAGTATGTACATAACCGGCTAACTTAATTAATTCAGCACTATGTCCACATTCGATGTGATGTAATGAAATGTAAACGTATAACGAGAGATATATTAATATATTACACAAAGATGCGTTACGTGTATGATTTTAGCATTGTACTCTACGTAACTCTACAAAGAAATAAAAATACTCGATTACTTAAAGACTATCAATTTAATTCGATTGGTAAATATCTACATATATACGTATACATATAAGAGGCTATAATAAGGTGATTTTCATGATCATGATCATCTCTTCATTTCTTCAATTTATTAAATATACTTGTTACATAGATAAAGCAGATCAACTTAATTTCTACAAGCAATCCATAACGAAGAACTTGTGTCGATCGACTTGGCAGGAGCTATAGCTATAATAATTAATCAATATTAAAATTGCGACAAACGTAAATTAACTTGTATTCTTTTCAATTATTTATAATTAATAGAATATATTATCACAAATGTAGAAAAATTTATTTGTAAATATAAAAATTAGATACTATTTTTTCCCTATAATAATTATTCATTTCTTTATTTCGAGATGTGATAGAAAATGAGAATTTCTTTTTACTTGATTTATTTTTTAAGAAAATATATGAATGCTAAAAATTCAAAAATTTATTGTTTTAAACGCAAAAAGCGTATCCATTACTCTGCCGTGAACCGTTTAACATTCTCCGAAGTGAATGCAGCTTCATGTATCGTCAGTACAACTTCCGATATCTGAAATAAATAAACTACGGTTGCGTGCGTATTTGATATGGCGTGATATTTAATTTAGGGAGAAATTAATTCTCGTTTAGAGAGTTTTAAATTTCCAATGTTTTAAAATGAAATTCTAAAATTATTCTATCGGCACGTTTAAAACGTAATACGAGTTATAAAATTAAACCCCGTATCAAATCATAAATAAAAATATATTTATGTGTAATTCATATAAATATAACGCAATGTATGACAATAGTTAATTATTATTATTATTATTATTTAAGTGTTATTTGCTGAAATATAATTTGTTTTTGCATTTTTTTCTTGCAGATTTTTGTAACTACAAATATTATACAAAAATTATCAAATATAAGTCATCGCATCTTTTTAGCAATCACCTGTACGTGGGGCGGCGTACTCAAGATATGGACTACTGCATGTGCAACATCCTGGTCTTCCAGGACTGGGCAGAGATTGTTCGAGATGGCATCAGATAAGCCGTAAGTTTCCATTAACATAGATGTTCTCACCGCGCCAGGGCTGACGTTCTGTTTACGAAGATATCGTTGAACGTTTCAAAATATATCATCATTGTCATTCTATTACTTTGTTATGTTTCCGTTCTACGGTCTTTACAGCATAACGCTACCAATCGTTACTAGACTAAAATCATTATCGTTATTATTATTATTATTATTATTATCGTTATTATTGCAAATCTAACTGTCTTACAACATTAAAAAAAGGTATTAATAAAATACTATTGAAGATAAATAGATTATTACTTATATAACTCATTGTCAGTGCAAATTAAATTACTAGCGAAGTCTATACTTTGTTATATATTTTTCAGTTCAGTAATATATTGCTTTTGCATTAACAAGTTTAGTATAAAGTATAGTATATATACCGTGACTTTTACATCGAGATTTGCGTTTATCAATTCGTTGCATAGACTCGCTGCCATGCCAGTGATAGCAAATTTACTGGCACAATACAAACTCACTGGTGCAGTAACTTTTTGAGCATTATGTCCCGCTACACTGTGAATAAAGCAAATATATGACGGTTAACAGTACCACAAAATAAACTCGACTCTTACTTGCGAATTTAAGAATTATATGGAAGATTGTCAAAAACATACCCATATTATAAATATACATTATACATATATATAACTAATCTAATAAAAGTGTAATTATATATAAGAAAGATTGAACAAATCGCATTAATGCACTATGTAATTCGTATTGCAATGTTTATTATATTATATATCACGGTTTAAATCTTAATATTTGTGAGTATTACACACTTTTTTATGTGTAGTAAATTAATTTAATAATTTTAAATCTTGCATCTTATGTTAGACTTGCAGATTTTGTTAGACAGCAGAGAAAAAGAAAGAAAAAGAGAATAAAAGCGCGCGCGCGCGCGCGTATATTCACAATCAATTTGGTTTGTATAAAATTTATTAATAAACTAGAATTACAAAAAGTTTATGTATTGCAAGTAGTCGGTGTATAAATAAAATACTTGTTTATGATGATCACGGTAAATTGAAAGTAAATTCCAGTACCCCTACTTATATTTATTTCACATTTGATACTTACCTACTAATATTAATGATATGACCCGACGCTTTACGCTTTTTGACGGACTGCACTAATTCCCGCGAACAAATTGCTGCTGCAATAACATTCACGTCCATAATCTCGCGATATGTCTCCGTTGATCCCTCTTTCAACAAAAACCAATAAATAATATAGCTTGTCTTTCACATAAAATCAATTTAAATATTTGCATAACAAAAATGTCATAAGGAAAACTTCTTGATCTTATATTATGTAGATAAGGTATGCATGCATGTGTACATCTAGTAGACTTAAAACATCTTGTATAGGCTTCGGTGTTACTTGACAAATTTTTTGCGATTAAATCGCACACACATTGAAAAAAAAGAAAGAATAAAAGAATTTACCTATAATCGTTTCGTTTGAGATCACCCCAGCGTTGTTGATCATTACGTCAATACCGCTTAATCTTTCCTCCGCCCATTTGAACACTTTGAGAATGTTCTCTTCTTGTCGAACGTCACATTGCATCGTATACACTTCAGCCTTGAACTCACGTTTGATATTCTTCGCCAATTCCTCCAGCTTTTCCAGTCTTCTCGCTACAGCGATCACTTTCATTCCATTCTTCGCGAGTGCTCTCGTAATCTGTGCACCTATTCCGGCACTTGCCCCAGTGATCATCGCGACTTTTCCTATCCAACGATCCATCGCGACGAAAATCTCTCGCGTAACTGTCGACCGGCTAAATTGCTCCAGTCCCCTTTAAAGTCTAAACGCTTACCCACACCAATGACTCACCAACTCACCAATGTTTACCGCGACGATATACCAATCAACGATCAAATTCATCCATTTCAATGTGTCAATCGGAGACTGGCCGATTAAGGCATATCTAGAAAATTTGTCGGAATTGTAAGATTGTGTGGCCGTTTGGAAAAATAATTTTATATGTATATTGTCACTAAATTTTATACAAAATGTATAAAGATTGTAACAACTGTTAAAGACAGATTCCTAAGGCCAAGGCTATAACAGTTTTTTTTTTTTTTTTTTTTTTTACTTATAAACATTTAAAGTTAGTGAATTAGGTTCAGGTACGGTACTTACAACTTGTAACGCACAGTACTAACAGCGAAAGTTGACTGATAGCCTCTTTGGTAGCTCAGTGTATCGACATAAAAGATTACATATATGGAAAAATAGTGAGATTGCTTTTACTAATATTTGCGTAAACGCATTGTCTACATAATAAGAAAGTACACAACATATCTGTATAATCGATGATTTTAATGTAACGTAATAAGCTCGTTAAATAATAAAGCGCATCTATAATTATATATATATTTCGTCAAGTAATTAACTTGATCTGATCCCGGGTATGGCCATCTCCTTTCATCGGTACAGCAAACTTAAACAGGATCAATGGGATAATGTGATGGGTACGGATCGCTTGGAGGAGACATCCTTTTACCGAAGGATTAGCAAACTCGTTAGCTTGGTCAGCTACGGTCTGCTCTTATCAATGTATAGCGTGTCGTTTTGCGTGGGAGAAATGCTCACTTTTGTCTCATATAGATGTCGATATAGATGTCGGTTGTACATATAAGCGTATAAAAATAAATCAGCATATGAGACAATTTTATGCTATATAGTTTCATAACAAATTTTATGAGAAACCAAAGGAAACCACAGGAGGACAAGCGAATGAGACTTAAAATTATAGGGGGGGGGGAGGGAGGAAAGCTTGAACAACACACGATATAATCAAACACCCATTTTTTAGTTCGGCACAACAAATGTCGAAAAGTGTGAAAATGATGGCACGCGACGATATTTTTATTAAATATAAAATTAAGTTATTAATAAAAAAAACTGACGCTACACGAAGAACGAGCCAGATCTTTCTAACATTAAGTCTAATAGTTCTATATCTAATATTCTATAACTTGTTTATGTATATATCTTAAGCTTCATCTGGCGATTACCACCGGAAAATAGTCACTGAACGTTATGCCGAACGATAAAACTTTTAATTTCGAATACTATAAAAAGAATATCCGATCAAATAATCAAACGTTCGTTTTCTCCGTATATCGGTATCCTATATCAATTGCTTCTCCCAACATGTACACAAACTCTTTCGATATAGCGATGACTGCGACAAGCTTATAGAGCAAGGTTGAGTTCATGCGATCGAAAATGGGACGATACAAAATGTGGGTTATCGGCAAAATTCCAAATCGAGAAGCAAATGCGCGGAAGGTCGCGGTCAAAACGACGAACAGTACCAATGATAGTGGTTGGGAAGAAAAGATTTTGAAAATTGCTGATGGTGCTGCTCTGAAGTACCCTTCGCGTAGTGAGTTTCCACTTCTAACTCGTTTTCGCTCCACTTGCCAAGTTCCTACTTTTATCCGCACGTTTCGCCTACGGCTTATATTCCAGGGGCGCATCTGTCTTGTAGCAAGGGTGAGAAATATTAGGCTCACGAATTCTAAGAACCCACAACCCTGTCTCTTTCTTAACACAAAAGAAACCAGAAGAAAAAATGTAAGAAGAAGCATTTAAGGGAATTAGATCATTTTTATATTATATATTATTACGTTCGAGCAAATTAAGAAAGAAACATTTAATTATTGTATAAGATACAATCACAATAATAGAATAAGAAGATTTGACAAAATTAATGATACACCGCACCTTTTATTGGCACCGATCAATCGTTAATCAATCTCGTTAATTGTTTGCTCCAATCGACCATTCGTCATTTCAAATTTTTACTTTCTTGTCAATACCTATACTTAGGATTTTTCCCTATATTGATTTTATACTTTTTATATTTTCAGTTATTAGCCGTTAAAGTGTATACTGAATATTGATACCATAAATGTACTATTTGCACAGTATTATTTCTTGAATTAAAACTGATGATTACTTTAAAAAAAAATTAAACAAAAATTTGATAGCTTTAGCAAATTTAGTATAAATAGTATGTTACATAAAGTATATTACGATTAAAAATGCGTCGCAATGTATGCTTGCGTATTTGACTAGAAAAATCGAATCTCGCGTCTCTGAAAGACACCTGCATTTTAATACGAACTAATAAAAAGCCACTGGGATATATAAGTACCTATAGAGGCTGTCGCGAGCCGAGAGAGAGGTAAATTCGTGGGATCGCTGTTTTTGTCATGCAGTTCGTATGACAAAGACAACTATGTATATCTTTCTCTCAGTAATATGCGTATGCGTTTTGCACAACAGAGAAAGAGAGGGATCCCACAATATCTATATATCTGTCTCAGGCTCGTTTTCCGTCTACGGGCGTAGCATCGCACAGTGCCCACTCCATATTATTTATATCTCAGTGGGAAAAGCAGAAAAAAACATAAATTGAGTCCTATATGAGCATCGACATGATTTCCGAGAAGCGATCCACTCAATCGTATCAATTTCTTTTTCCAATAAATATGATGGAGGATGAAGAGGATGGAAGCTGAGATAAATCTATGTTATAATATTTGAATATTCGGTTTGTAAAATGTTGTTTTATGTATCTATACGTAATTAACTTTAAGAATAACTTGTCAGAATAAATCGCTACTAACAATAAGAGAGTAGCATTGCGAATGCGTTTTCACTCGTTAGTTATTACACTTGTTACACTTTTCATTTCGTGAAAATTTCCCGTTGAGCAGTTTTCACTTCTCTTTGTAAGTCAGCAGAAAGCGCAACAAAACTTTTCTCCGGAGAGGTGTCACGTACGACGCGAGGATATTTATGACAAAAAGAAAAAAGAAAAAGTATAAGTACTACCTATTTCCGCAAAAAACTTGCACGAGTTTGCATGTCCGTTTAATCGCACGTTACACGATGATGCTCATTTATGAGAAACGAATGCAGAAATGGAATACATTTATCTGTATTTCATTCTATTTAATGCGCTTGTTGATATCGTTAATTTACTATATCATTGCGCGAGACGTATAATTCTGTTTTAATTAAATTTCTGCAGTCCATGTAATCGATCACAGCTGTCTTTGACCTATGCTACAATATCTAAAGTTTATTTAGATCAAAAAAGATCTTTGCAAATATTTTTTTTTATTAGAGTCTTTAATGATTAACAATGATTAACTCTCTCTCTCTCTCTCTCTCTCTCTCTCTCTCTCTCTCTCTCTCTCTCTCTCTCTCTCTCTCTTCCTATGCAATTTTTCTATGTAATTTTATAGCTCATAAAGGCTGTGAGATAGCAAGAGAAAATAGGAAAAGTAATTAATGGCAGCAAAACAGTGCGAGTCATTCGACTGCGACGAGCTACAGTGGTATAATGAGAGTAAGAAATGGGTGACTCTCGTAGAGATTAGATTCGGATAGGAAACGATAGCGCAGAGATTTCTGTTCACGGACGAGAGATTAAAGATCTACGAGTGGTCCGCTTGGGATTAAAGTTAGATTATACGGACAAACACGTGAATTATGGAGAGCTGCGAGTTGAGTTGCCATCAAGTATACGTTATGCGTCTGACGGTTAGTTGAAAAGAAATTTCGAATTTCGATGCAATTATGTTTGGCTAATCGTTTATATACTAAACAACTAAACCATAAGATAGAGAGAGAAAGAGAGAGAGAGAGAGAGAGAGAGAGAGAGAGAGAGAGAAAGATTAATCATATACAAATTTTTTATAAGAATATTATAAATAATTATATAGATTAACATAAGTTATAGACATATACGATAAATAAAATATTTATTGAACTAGAGAACGATAATGGACAACGGATATATTGGCAATCAAAGATGTCTTTTTCCGTATCATGCGCTGTTTTACTTACCTCTTTGCCCCAAGTCATATTATCATACTGCTGGTCGAGATTGGTATTGTTGTTCGAGACACGGTACGATTCGTGAAAAGAGAGAGATATTTCCTCAAGTTCCGGAAGGAAACCTGGGAAACGCGATACTATATGCCATCTTGGTGCAGGAAGTTTTGTCTGTTTTCCCAAGTTCGACATATGATATCATCTACATACTTTTCGCTTTATGTGCAAATTTGCAAGTTTTAAAACAAAAGCGAATACTTCTTATTAGATAAGAAACGCATGTGCCCCTGTGATCTAACAATCCAACTTGATGATTAGATCTCCAATGTGCCTTATACATTCTATACATTATGCCTCATATATTACATATTGTGTATAAATATTGATATACATATATGTAGATTATAGGTACATAAAATTCTTTAACTAAATATACAAGATAAGCATTTGGTAATTAACCTTGTACTAAAATTCTGTAAAATCTAATTAAATTTATGTGAGCACAATTCTATTTTGAATTATCTATCATCAAATTAAAGCAAACATGCACACACATTATTTCGTTATTTTAATAATAAGATACAGTTGTTTAAAAAATTATAAGAAGGGTGTATTTAAAATAGCGCTCAAAGAATCTACTGCCATTATTCGGAATATTCTGTATAGTGTATACATATAGCAGAGCGAGACGAAATGAATTTCGCGTATCAGGAAACGCGTCAGGATGTGTCCGCATCCTGTTTGGAGTTGGCGGAAATTGCGAGTTCCGTTAGTAGATCTGGTCCGATCGAAGACATCTTCGATGACGGAAGCTCCGGATTGTCTCAGCTAGTCTACATCAATTTGTTACGAGCTTCCGATTTTGAATAGATGCCGGTATAAGATTCACTACGATCGTGAAAATATCGTGACCGATACATCTGTCACGATACATCTTCGTGACGTTCTCGTTTAGAATTGATCGGAACTCGTTCTTCAATAAGGATCGTAAATCGCAAGGATCGCAAATGGAAATGCTGCCAACAGATCGCTTCAATTATTCTCCGGATATCTTGGTCTTTTACACGTTATCTCCACACATCGAAAATTTGCCGTTATAAAATCTGTCGTCACCGTCGCGATAATCAACGCTTGTGGATCGCGATCGGCGTTAGCAACAAGTTCAATATAAAATTCAAATTGTTCCAACAAATATGAGAGACATAATAAATATAACTGAATTTTAATATAACATGCATAATTAATTTTTCGTAGAAAATTAGGAATCTATTTATATATATTAGAGGAAAAGGGATTTATATATATATCTGAAATATATCCATCTTATAGATGAGAAAAGCCGTCATATAATAATTGTAATTTGTATGTGGTATAATAAAGTAAGCTATAATAAACTCGGCACGCGCATATTAAAGATACCGCTATCGGATAAGGAGATCTATATGAAATTCAAAAACTCTGGAAGAATGGAGAATCGTGCGCGAGCCCCTTAATGCATTCTTGAGAACGAAAGCAAAGTTCTGTGTCGCGATGAAATGTGATGTCGTAAAATGAGTTCTGTCATTCTGCACTCGTCCGCAAAAATGTGGTCAAGTGCTTACAATTGATTGATTACTTAAGAGAGAATTCTGTAGCAGAGTCATATCAGAGATCATATATCATTCAACATTTTTACTGCATTTTTTTACAGTTGAAAGAAATACAATAATTAATTTCAGATCAACCGAAAACAATGTCTTAAAAATTTAATTTTTACAGAATGAAATATACATACGCATAAAATTTAATTTATTATGGATGAAATATACAGCAAGCATGATCAATTTATAATATTATGTATTAGAATTTTGCTCCGTATATATATCAGTATTTTAATATAAATACTTTATCCACTACCATTTATTAAGTTGTAAAATATAACGATCGAAAACATGAAGATAGAGAAAGGGGCGCAAGCTGGTGGGGATTGACAGCGGAGGGCGAGGGCGGAAAGCGCGGCGTTTCTACCCTTCGTCAGCTGTCCCGTTTGGAGCAGTCAGTGCGCGTTGTGGCTTCGCCACGTGCTTCTCGCGATCTTTAGATACCCTAGGCGATCAAGATCCATGCGTCGGAACCTTTTATCGTATCCTTGTGTGATGAGGATCAAATATTATCTAGAAATATTTTTATCTAACGCATTTGTGAGTAGTTGCGAGAATGTCGAAGGCACTTTCGCTATCATCATGACCTCATGTTGCAAAAGTTTCAAAATGCCAACGTCTCAAACACGTGCGCTTGGTAAGTTGTTAAAGATTTGAGATTAAAACTTATCTAAATCTCTTAATAGAATTTCGATGTATTCTAAATATACTAAAGTAATAATATCTACGTTTTAATTTGTGCAATTTTATTTGAAAACGTTGAAGATATCTGTTCAACTGAATATTTACAACAAATTGCAAAATTTATTAAGTATTTTAAACATTTCAAAATATTATTTCGAAATTTACAAGCATGTTCTCTCTCCTTCTCTCTCTCTCTCTCTCTCCTTTAATTTTGTTTTTTTTATTATATTAAGAATTTAATAAAGCCTTTAAAACATTGATCAATTTCGTGAATGTAACTACATATATATATAATGTCTATGCTGTTAAAAAAAATAAATTTTTATATTCTAAAACTTTTTGATCACGAGCTGTTATTACTAAAGCATTATTTAAAAAAAATTCCAAACTTATTTAATAAATAATTTGTTTTAATTGAATAAAATAATGTTTAAAATTATTACAGTTTATATTGTTTTGTAATAAAAAATTAATAAAAATGTCATTTATACAATAACAAGTTATATAATATATAATATTCTACGCAAGTTACCTAGTCAATACGTGTTCAATAGATTTTGAGATTAACTTCGCGGACCCTTCTCATCAGAAGATTTCGAGAAACGTTCTTTAACTTATCTGTTGTGTGAAAAAATTGTACAGATCAACAATATGTATCCAAAAATATTGTCGAAATTTCATCGAAATGATTTTCATTTATAATATAATATTCTGTCTTTCTAATATAGACGTATATCTTCATTACATATTATCCTCTCCTATTAATTATTCATTACGCTATAATCCATTTATTTCACTTTTAGCCGTCACTCAAGCAAATAACGGAAGCGTGCGCAATTGTGAACTCGACACGTTGAAGCGTATTTTAATGAAATTTATTTGATAAGCGAGGTAGAATGTGAACTAGGAGTGTTTAATATGGAAAAAAATCAAAATCCTTTATATCTGAAATATTCATAAGGCAGAAGTCTCAAAAAATGATTGAAAAATGGCATGAGATGTAAATACATCTCAAGAATCATATTTGATATAAAAGAGTACATATGATACATGCATTTGGCAGTAAATCTAAAATTGGAACGATTGCTTGTACTACAATTTTTATAAATTAATTCCTTTCTGTAAAAATATAATATGATTTGTACTTAATTTTTTTCTATACACATATAATATTTCAGTATATGTATAATTGTTAACGGTACAACTATACACGTTGCATACAAATGCGTCAAATCAAACAATGGCTTGTTTTGATATTACTCGGTGTACAATCGAAAAATAAATGTGCTGGTAAAGTAAAGTAATGCTTTCTAGAAAACTTTGCAGGCAAATAAAAATCCGATTCGAGCAAACTTAGACAACGTCCCGAACAAAGAGTCAAACGAATATGGGAAGCAAACTGCCGTGTGCCGTGCCCGCCGCGGAAAACTTTGCTAGCAAGGATAAAACGCCATTGGCTAAACCGATAAACATCAGAAAGCTTTAGTCACGTTGAAAAATGCGCCGCGCGCCCGCGCCGGTTCGAGGCTTCGCTCAAACGTGGTGAGAAAAATCCCGTAAAAAGTGACGCTCCCGATAGTATCCCGCCTCAGCAAAAGCTTCCGCACTTTGTTCCTGGAGTACTTCCTGGTATTCGCCCGTCATACACTTATCGGCTCCCAACGCTAATGACGAGAACGAAAGCGCCGATGATATGCCGAAGAGACAGTTTGTCTATACATACATACTATATTTCGTGTTGGAGAACTTCATAAATCATACCGATGCCAATGCGTCTTGGACAGCAAATCATGAGAAGAAGCGCGTTTGTACCATAAAAACTTTCTGAAATGTTGCATTTATTTATTTGTTTATCACAAACGATTTGTAGATTTCTGTGGCCAATTTGATAAATTTGTCAATCATTTTTTCTTGTAAAATAAATGTTTCTTGAAAAATATTTTTTAGTAAATTAATTTCTTTGCCAAAAAATGCTCTGAGCAAAGCTATAATGTTCAAGTACCTATATATGAAGTAATAATATTGCAGCTTGCAAATGTTGAAAGTAAACGTCATCGCGTTTAAATGCTCTTTCAAGAAAATAACATATCTAATGAAAATGGGATATTCTGTATAAAATACACATCATCCATCACACATGCATATTTATTTTATAAGTTACCCGGGCCTTAAAACGTTTACAAATTTATCTCTCAAAACAGTAGACATTTCGGTACAGAAAAAAGTAGAAAACAAAAAATAGACAGATATATAACCGCCAAAAAGTAGAAGATTGTACATTGACAAATGCAGAGTGGAATAATACAAATAAAAGAATGTGATCAGTCTCTCGAGTTCTCCAGGGTGCTGCCGCTGTTGCTGTCGTTCGGCTCGCGAACTCTTTCACCGTCTATGTGTGCTTCTTGATGCGCCACGTTGCATTCCATGGATCCGTGATCCTCGTCACATTGCTGCCTGTCGTTCTCGATCTCCTCGGTCGGATGCTGTCGCGCTTGCATCGTTCGTTGCAACTGCTGCGGACTTGGAGCTCGAGGCACTGATCTACCCCTCGATTTTGCGCGCGCCTCTTTGCGTTTCGGTACTTTGCGTTCTCGACACAATGATTTATTTGCTAAAATATAAATCAATGTAATTACAATATATATATATATATATATATATATACACAATATGTGAAAAAAATAGAAAGCAAATATACATTAGTGACATTGATTACTGCTTTTGTCAGGCAAATGTGATACTATGTATATTTTGGAAACTTTAGAATTTAATATTTAGAGATTATGTAAAGGCATAAGTCTTTCTCATAGAGTGCATAATTCTTAATTAAAATTTTCTTATTTTTTTCCAATATGGTTAAAATTACCCCGAGACATATGCTTCCGGCTCACGTCGCAGTCACTATCGCAATCGCTTTCGTCAGAAAAGTCGGACTCGAGCTCTCGCTTGGATACTCTTGAACGTTTCGTTCGACGGTTGAATGGTACGGGCGAATCGTCCCTTCGAATTGATTGATCCGGATCCTCGAACTCCTCGTCCTCGTATGTGCGCTTTCGCTGTCGTCGCTATCATCGCCATATGAACATAAAAATTGTATTTTGTACGTTTTATCTAATTAAATATCAATAACCTTTATTCACGATGTGAGAAAAGTGTGAGAAAATATTCGAATTGCAACAATTATTTTCGATACTGTTTTAATATATTACAAAATAATATACAATATGATTTATTTTATTACAATTTACAATGTACATTTTTTTACAATTTATAGTCTCTTTATTTCTATATTTTGCGGAAAATATTGGAAACTTTACGTCAAATTACGTTTAATTCTGCCGTCTCTTTGCATTATGTCGCGCAATAGACTCTTATTACAACTCACCCCCAAGTTCCTTTACCTCAAGATGTAAGGATAATACGATACCCTAGCATTTATACTACTGATGGAATCTCTTTACAAATATCTTGTGATTCTTAAGAGATATAAGAACGAAGGTAACAGAATATAAAATACAAATATATTAAATGTATATTATATAAAATTAAATATTATTGTTAAAGCAGTCAAAACTATTTGAGTAGCGCGCGATAACTCTAATTGCGACGCACCTTTCGATTCTGAGCGGCATCGGGTCGTCTATATGGCGATCGTCGGGACTTCCTTCTTCCTTTACTACTACGATGTTTACTATTTCGTCGCCGTGACGTAGTTCTTTTCCTATATTCGTAGATATTAAACAGAATAAGTAATCGGTAATCCATTTCAATTTTTTCGTCTTTCTCTTCAAATTCAGCATTTTAAAACCATGTTAGATTTCTTAATAATGATATTAGATGGCAGTCTATCATTATTAATCCATTAGAGATTGTAAACGTTAATCGTCATTTATAATACATCTCGATAAATCTCATTTATAAAATTTACACGTACATATAATAAATGTAAAAATTATCGTCTTTGAGATGTCTTGAGACACTTTAAATTAATCGAAAAAGAACACAAATACATTTGTCCGTATAATAGAAATATTACGGCGTACTTGCGCTCTTGCCCTTGAGTTCGACGAGAAGATTCCACGTCGCCGATAGGTGCTTGCGCATCCGGTTTTGATTTTTTCTCTTCACTTTTCTGATTGTTCGTAGCCGGTTCCTTACTAACAGGTGGGTTAGAGACAGAATTAGGATTTAAAGTGGCCAGTGTTTTATAACGACCACTCCGATGCCGTAAAAGTCCAGCATTTACTGCATGCTTTAAAGCTCGACGTACCTGCGATGCACCGAGTATATGTCATACAAACATTTAAATTACTTAAAATTTCATTATTGATGGTTATAGTAGAAGTTATCCTTCTCTCTTCTATTCCAAAAGAATAATTTGTAATTTATAATAGCTCTTTATAAGATGTTTATGACAGATTGCAGAAAAGGAAAACACAATAAAATTTCAATAAGACTATGAAACCTTTTATCTAAAGTTAATGTTACACTCACCTGCAGCGTCAAATTTTTGGACGATACGTTGCTGTGCCGGATAAAACTGAGAACTTCGCGAGCTGATGAACCTCTAGTGTCGCCAAGATTTGCCACTGCATCTAGCACGCGAGCCATGAGTCGCGGATTCGACGGTCGAACCATTTTATAATTTCGCAATTCACAATTCACTCACACACAACTGCTGCTTGACTATTCCTAATCCTTTTGAATTTCTCTATCGATTAAATTTCAAGTTATCTCACCACATAAGGAATAAATAGTGTACGGGGATACATTTAGTACCGAATACTAAACAATCACCAGCAAATGGTGTTGGCAATGTTTTGACTACAATAATTATTGTGTATTTTTGTATCTTTGGCTTTATCCAGTTATGACACATCTACATTAAAAAAATAATAATAATAATAATAATTTACGATAAATCCTTTCATGTCCATTTTGCGAATTGCAGGATCGAATTCTTAACGCTACTCTAAATTTCGAGATTGATATGCCACACCTACACAATATGCGCATATTACCTGACAAATTACCTGACAAGCCAAAAGACATCCAATCGCTTTTCTCAATTTGACAAATTGTTCTGATAAACCAAACCCGTCGTAAATGCGGGTCGTCCTTAAGAGCACCACGAATTTCGTTGAGGCATCAGAGGCATGCCGTCATTTGCGTCGAAGTTGTCGCCGGCGAGATGTTCGTTGTCTCCGAATGATATTCTTCGTCTGTTTGACGATGCTTATTTTTTCTTTTCATCAGAACGCAAACACGTGGGTTATATACATTATGCATACATTGAAAATTGAAATCCAATGAGTCGTGATTAAGACATGCGTATTCAGTATAATTTGGAATTTGAGATTTATTAAAATTGATATATTTTTTATGTAACTTGGAAATTAAACAAATTCCTCAGAATGATTTCTATACTTATATATTGATCATATGATGCTAGAAACGCGCGCGCGACAATCGATATAGATACATTTTACCGCATTTATAGCATGGAAAATTGACGTTGTGTCATCCCAACTTACAGCTTTGTAACACGAAGTGCTATCGACGTGTCAGGAATTTTCGCGGTACCGTGAACTCGAATTACAAATTAAACTTTAAGGAATGCCTGCTACACGTACGTCTTCGCGCGCTTTCTCGTACGTGCGTGTTTGTTAAGCACCGTGTGACTTATCTATTCTGTGCCATTGACAAGGATGTGTTGTGTGCACATGACTTGCCGAAACATATTTAATGTTCGTAATATAATAAAAACATTTTGCCTTAACACAGATTCTTGTTCTTCGACTGTAAGATTGTAAGAACGAGACATTTTAAAATATTTAAAAAATTTTTTAAAATTAATTTACTTTGGCAGTATCTCTTAAAAAACCATGTAAAGGTACCAAACGCGTCATCTTTGTCGAAAGCTCTCTAACATTTCGTCACACTTTCATTCTAAACATGTTTAGAAAGCAACCATGTACCATAATTTGGAAAATTATTTACACGAGTGACCGTTTTCGCAAGACGCGTTGATTTAATTAAAATTTGAATTAAAGGAATTAAAATCCCTGCTTCCGATTTACGTATACACAAACGTTGCTGATAATCAGGCCATCCCAGCAATCGTCACGTCGCGAATGGCACCCACTTTTCAAAGCGTATCTCGTATTTACATGTGTACAAATAGCTGTTTGCATACGGTGCGGTTCGTTCGCTTTCAAACGTCTTTCGCTTCAAACTATTTTCGAGGAAGAATGAATGAAGGGTATATGTCGCACAAGCAGCGAATGTTATACGCATAACGCATAACCGTCAAGATTTGCCGATTTATCGATTTACCGATTCGATATCTGTCTATTTACTACGCGTTATCGCACATCGTCACCGAAAATCGAGCAACGCAAAAGTCAAAAAGGGCAAAGTCTATAATAAAAGACGTCGAGGAGATTAAAGAGCTAATTCTTCGCGATCTTTAAACATTTGTGTTGCGCTGTTTCGAAACATCGATCGATCAAAGAGAAAAATGTCATAATGGCAAGATGAACAACAAGTACAGAAATGAAAAACTAGATGTTTTTAAATTAAATTTAAACAAAAATTTTTATATTCATCAGCAGTAATATTTGTCCCAAATTAAGGCATCGCGTACAGAAACGAACAACTTAACGGTCCAATATACGCATTTATCGAGCAGACAGATTCACGGTTCATATACGAATGTAACGTAAAATTTGATAGCGTTATTAAACCTCGAAATATACACACCGTTATTTTCCATCTCGTTTACCGCTAAAAAAAAAGAAACGTTCGTTATGTGCTCGGATGCCATCACCTATAATGTATTATTTATATAGGATTGGTAACCAAATTCTAGCTCTCGATATTTCCGTGTGTATGAATATAGCATATTTCTATTAAATTTAATTGTACTTTTTAGTAACTGCGTTACCAATATATTCTAATCTCATTTTTTATATAAACTTATAAAATTTCTTATAAAATTAAAAAAGCTATATAATAATGCGTGTTGCAGGATTTTGTTTCTTAACTCTTATTAATGTTATATTGATGTTTACTATAGTGCGAAATATCAAATGGTCCTGTTGTTAAATCGAACTGACGAACGAATTCTTACACGAAGAAAGTAAGACTCCGACCTCACGAAGCTAACATCATGAAGCCAAGAATCCTGCTCGTCTTTGCCAATCTCATTACTTCTATCTTTTTGTAAGTTCGATCTACGAGAAACTCTGTGTTATATTTTATCCTATGCATTTTAATGATGTCAGTTATATGCGGAATTTATTTAATTCGGCGGCACTTCGTTAAACGATTTATAAAGTAAATGATTATGTATTCGTTTACGTGTAACGATGCAGTTTTCTTTACAAAGGACAAATAAATCCAAGGGCATACTTACTTATATTGTCTCTTGAATAACTCATTCGTATAATTGGAAGCCTTCTTTCTTACATGCATACATTAAACATTAAACAAAGGCCACTTTTATATTTAAACGGCTACATCAAGAAATACAATTAATGTAAATTCATTGCGGATATCTGTTCTCCATAATGTTGCTCATTGTCAGTCAATCTTACAATGAGATTAATACTTCAATTAACTGCAGGTATATTAACAATAAAAATTAATATAAAATTACGTCTTGTTGGAAATAAGTACAACAATTCCTTAAAAATTGTAATATTTCTTTAAATTTCAAATCAAATACTTTAAAGCGAAAAATTAAATTAAAAGTTCTATTATATTAATTAATTAATTAACGCTACAAATAGTGCAATTTCTTTGGGAATATAAATCTAAACAATTTAATTTAAATTTAGAAAATTGAAACACATGATAAGCAAATGCGGCTTTAACGTTTTTTAAATACGGTAAATATATATATGATTCCAGCTTTATTTAGCTTTCTCCCGAATGACTTTTGACCGTTTTAATTGCACTAGCTGTATACGCGTACAGTTGTATGTATTAGGTATATGGATCGAGATATGTTCACCAAGATTTCAGGATTCTGTGGCCGAGTAAGCAAAAGTTAAGCATGGTTTACTCCATATTTATCATACGCATTGTGCGTACGCGTATATATGTGCAGGGTGAATCGGTAACGCAAGCTAAAGAACTAAACTGAAATATATGTATGAGATATGGAACATGTTATTTAAAAAAGGCAAGATATTCCGACTAGTTGCACACCCTTGGAAACCGCTCAATTTTAGCACGTTATTAATGCAAATCAATCAATCAATCAATCAATTTGCTTGTCACGTGTCACGTAATATAATTTAACTCTTTGCGTACACTTCGAATCTTTTGTGTGTTAAACGCCGGCTTTTTCATCATTATTAATTAAAATATTAACTTGAACGACGTAAAATATTAATATTTATTTTTTAAATGCCTAAGAACATATAAATGTATTTCATCGCGCTGTAGAATTTTCGTGTTACAAAGTGAGTGTTTCTTCCGATTAATAAAATTAATCTTATCAAGCCGCGATTTACTCGGCTAGCTGGCAAAATTACGACACTTGTTTTAGAGTGGCCGCGGGTGCAAAAACTTCCGTCAGACAGCGGACGCAAAGCAACAACCACGGTAACATTAGTGACCTATTGGATAATCTACTTCGCGGTTACGACAATAGCATTAGACCAGACTTTGGCGGGCCCCCGGCCACTGTCGAAGTCGATATTATGGTACGCAGCATGGGTCCCATCTCTGAGATGGATATGGTCAGTCAAATTTTTCGTTTATCTCGCGGGCAATCACAAAATTTGAATCTGCCTAAATTATGTATACGAGTACATATATATAGGAAATCGATTTCAAATAATTCAGAACTTGGCATATAATAAATAGTGTATTATAAAAATAACGTACACCTTAACATTAAACGACATAGAAAAAACTCGAAAAAAACTAATTTTAATTAACGTGTCAAATTCTCGATTGTGGATTTCTACATATTTATTAAAATGTATAGACTATATATGAATGATGATATGCGGTTTATAATCAAAATTTGAAATTTCCTGCAGACGTACTCAATGGATTGTTACTTTCGACAATCGTGGGTCGACAAACGTTTAGCATTTCAGGGTGGTAAGGAGACACTCGCTCTGAGTATTTCTATGTTGGCACGAATCTGGAAGCCCGACACGTATTTCTACAATGGCAAGCATAGTTACCTGCATACGATCACCAGCCCGAATAAATTCGTCAGACTTTATCAGAATGGCAGAGTACTTTACAGTTCCAGGTATGTTTCAATAAATATCTCGATTCCGTAGATTAAAAACATGCATAATCCATGAAAGATCTTATAAATTTTGTCTTTTAAGAAGTTATAACTACAAGGTGTCAAAAATAATAAACTTCTTATAATCCTGGTATAAAGTAAGAGGAAAATGAAAGCTTAATCTCTATATTATTAATATTTATAACATTCAAATATTATTTAACGTCTGTTCATTACGCCGCAGTAATCAAGATACATCAACAGTACCAATACAAAAAAATCTTGTACCTTCAGTGCTTTATCATGTTAAATTTATTTTGGGTTGAAGTACAAAGAATTATGCGAAAGGTTTAGTCTTTCTGTCGTCTCATATGTTACCTTTATTATACCATAAAAATATCCTTTTAAGAAAATCGTGAAAACCGTAATGATGTCTCTTGCAAAAATGTCGTGAGATTTTTGATCGGAAGATCGGAACTTTATCTGAATTTTATCTCTTATTATTGCCAATCGCTTATAAAGATTTTTTTTCTTTCGAAAAGTCATGTAATCGAACATATTATACAATTGTGCTCTGTCAACTTACGGATAAATAACTATATAGTTTTGAAAATTGTGTAAAATTAAGGGAGATTAACAGTTAGGAGATATTGCAAATCAATTTAAAAATAAAAAATTGATCAACTTGACTTGATATTCCTTCTGATTTCTATTCGCTGACATATCTGTTAGTAATGCAAAATCTCTATTTTTTAACAAAGAGAAATAGAGATCGTGCACGTAAGATAGAATTTTAAGCAAGTATGTCAGTATTTGCTCGACACCAAATCTCTACAAATCTTTTCTCGGCAACGTGACATATGCAAGGTCTGAGGTATCTCGAACTCAAGGGTTAATTCTGCCGTACACAATAGATCCGGAAGACTAGGTCAAGAGAAAGGGAACAGATTAACAATAAGGAGATGGTTGTATCGCTTCAGTACTCCTTTTGTACTTGTATTTGATTTATATCAATAACAAACAACAATCTCTATTTTTATTCGTGTTCTATAGACGATAAAATTAGTTTCCAAAGTTAGTATCTTATTGAAAAATAAAAGTAATGTAAATTTACAAATATAACAATTCTTTTATTAATATAATAATTTAGTGTTGCTTTATGTTTATAAAATAAAAAATTATAATAGTAAATAGTAAATGAAATTATAGGTAGTAAAACAGAGAAAAGAAGATAAAGTTTATAAATTTAATTTTTATAAATTTATATATTTATAGATTTTTAGATTTAGGAAAAATAATTATTTGATTTCTCTCTCTCTCTCTCTCTCTCTCTCTCTTAAATATCAATTCCAAATAGCATACCGATGATACATTTAAATGTTAATTGGCTGTAACTTGACTAAATTGAAGCAATTGTCATAGTTTTACCGATTTTTATTTCGCAGTTTTTTATCGCATAAAGTACTAGGTATTCTGTATGTTGAAAAAGGAATAAATTCTTATTCTGACTTGCGGTTAAAACCTAGAATTAACCAAATCGCATGTTATAGCGATGAAAAATCAAGACTGCATCATACATACAAGTTCTGCACCTGTGACCGCGAACGCCGCAGTCAAGTACTATTGTGATATTTGCATTTAAATTAATGTCACTGCAAACACCTAGTTGTTTTATGGAATCTCGCGATTAATACGCAACGTTACGTATTATCAGACTGATCAAGAATTGTATATCCGTCAATACTCATTTTCTTTATATTTTGAACAATAATATAAACTTTTTATTGTTATTTAAAACAATCGACTTTCGAGTGAGTCTTGTGCGGCATTACTGTGGCAGCAACCCATTTTTTTTATTTACATTTTCAACGTACCAACATTATCATAATTCAAAAATTCGAAAACAAGCAAATAGATGCATATTACTAATAACTGACGAAATAAATACAGGAGAGAGAAAGGGAAGTAGAGATGATCTAGTCTAAAAAGAGCTTTTGGATCGTATCAAGAAATGCATCGAAGACGGGCCGCAATGCATGTATGATCAGAAGTACGAGTTGCAGTATCCCGTTGCATTTTCAAGAGAGGAAGAATGAGAGAGAAAGAGAGAGAGAGAGAGAGAGAGAGAGAGAGAGAGAGAGAGAGATTCAATTTCGCGAGAGTATGTCGAGCATGAAGTGTACACTGTACCGTGCAAATGCTCTCTCTCTCTCTCTCTCTCCCTCTCTGTTTCTCTTTTACTTTCCCTATCGATCGATAGATCCTTCCTTTGAAATACGCCGAAATTTTGTCTATCTCTGAAATGGCAAACGAAAGACGTAAAGCCTTTACAAAAATTGTTAAAATATATATACTCGTATAGCGATAAATCGAGAACTCAAGAACATTTGTGAAAAAATAACTAAACTTGTCTTTGCATTCTGTAAAGATGCGACTATATCTCGTAAACATCGGTTAATTGGCTAATCCAGAAACTATCGTTCAAAATGCGGTCGTAGTTTGTTGTAAGATAAAAAGATATCGTTCAATATATACATATACACGTATAGTGCACAACTGAAAAGCCGCACTTCTCTTCTGTAATTCTTGCTTGAATGGCGAGAAACTTTTCGAGAGTGACTTTTACTTTTCTTTTTCCTTTGACTTGAACAACGTCTATTCGGATCAACTTTTCGGATTAACTTTTGTCATTCGAATGTTTACCCGAGAAATTGTAAGTCTAACTCATATCTTTCAGAGCATTCAAGCGATAAGCAACGAAATTTC
This sequence comes from Temnothorax americanus, assembly GCF_048541705.1. NCBI lineage: Eukaryota > Metazoa > Arthropoda > Insecta > Hymenoptera > Formicidae > Temnothorax > Temnothorax americanus. The sequence continues at coordinate 4,405,561 of NW_027509264.1, read as the reverse complement.
TGACAACATTGTTAGTTTTTTACGATAGTTTGTGCTTAAATAAAATGTATACTTATAAATTTTAATCCGTTTATTTTATTAATTTCTTCAAGAATAAATGTCTCAAAAGACATTCGCTCTTACTATATTGTGCTTTATTGAAATTGCAACTAAATGTTATTACAATCTGATTTATCCTGCGATCATTTACCATTGTATATGGATCTTCTACCACTTACTACTGCTTTCCATTCTATGCTTTAATTTTTCCTTCACAACGCTTCTTTTTTTTATCTACTTTTTTAAAAAATTTTTTCAAAAAAATTTACCAAAAGAATCGAGAACTTGTCGTCGCGCCATTGCTATCTTTAAAATTATCCTAAATTATTTATTTTGGAGCCGCGTTTAACTTTACCGCTCGGTTAATTCTTTTCTCGCGTATCCGTGAAAAGTTGGTCTTTCTTCATTTTTTTAATCTCATCCCATTCGACTTGGTTTTATCTCACGCTCCTTCGACCGTAATCGTCATTATTCATGAGGCAGAGAAAACTTGTCATTATAAAGGAATAAAACTTTTGCTTTTTTTCACCGATATTGTCAAGGAAGTGAGAGAGAGAGAAAGAGAGAGCGAGAGAGAGAGAGAAGAGAATGTTTATTGTGACGTAGAATTATGAGTCTCATTAGAACAGCCATCTGTATAATGCGTGTCCTACGTAAGTTTAGAACACAACTTTAAACCTCTCGTTGTGTCTTGTACAAAATGTGTCATTTCAAACTTTCAAAATATATTTAACCATCCATAATGTTTTCTGCACAATTTTGTTAATTAATTCTCTTTGATTATAACAAATACTTACATATTTTAAGATTATAATGTACTTCTAAAATTAATCAACTCTTTTATAACAAATATCACGATGCAAAGTAATTCGACAGAGTAAATTGTATTAATCTTAACGAAACTGTAAATTCTACACATCAAAAGACTATCTTAAAATTATTATCAATATTTCAAATAAATTCAGAAACTTCTGATCATCTATAATATCTAATGTAATAAAAAGTCAACAATCACTCAATATTTAAGGTAGACTAGACACTATAAAGCGCGCGCCATTTATTCTCGACTATTATATTTACTTATTCACGCATGCACGCATCAAGATAACCAAAATCAATCTATAATATAATAATCTGTCATTTATGAGTTACTCTCGCAGTACGAAGCCAAGCGAGAGAACCAATCAACATCGCGCAAAAAGGCCTCAATTCTTCGATAAAAAATAAATTAATTCAGGTAACGTGCCTTTTTCAAAAAGTGGAATTACAGAAAATAAAACTCAACAGAAGCTGAATATCAATATATGTAAATAATTTAAATCAAACTCGATTAAATATACAGCCACAACATTTGTTCGCGCTTTATTCGGAATAAAGTTCAGGTTAGTACCTCAATAATCGGGAATCTTTTCTTCAGCAAGTCTGTTGCTGAATTTGATTTTATACCGGGATTAAAAAGCAGTCCCTATACTGACACGGTACCCGACAATCATTCAAGGCAAATTGCCCGAGGTCTATCTTCAGCAAAACGCGGTCAATCTCGCAACACCTTTCGTGCCGTCGAGAATGTCGAGATACGTGAGAGAAATATTCAATCTGTGACTTGAAAAAAAGCCTAAAATCTTAAACTCCGGTAAAGGGGAATTCTTGTCTTTTTTTCTATACTCCTATTAGTCGATCATTATTTATTATCTTTTTCGTGCTTGGATCATTTTATTCATGATCTATATTCTTAAACTCTCGCAATTTTTCCATATTATTATGTTAAACGCATGCAAATATTATAGAATTTTTTTACTAAATTTATAACAAACAATAAAAATAAAACTTTAATCCTTCAAAAATTACGAGATATAACGGAAGTTGAGCTGTCGTGCGATCTCACGATATGAGGTGTGTAGGTATAAAAATAAACGCATACCTGCTGCAAATTTAACGATAAAGCGAGTTGTTGAAGTACCAAAGTGATGAATCCATAGATCGTTTTATCTCTTTTGATCTTAACTTTTCCGAAATTAAAACGCAGGGTGATAATTCAATGAAACTCAAAACAATTTACGATACTGATCTCTTATGCGTTTTGCACATTGCATTTGACCACAAGCAAAGTATAATACGTAATACTATTGAAATTTTGTTCAAATTGATTGAAAATTGAAATATTGCGTAAAATGAATGACAAGATTGTAGTAAACAACTATTTTCATTTAATATACAGAATGTTTAAATTAAACTTGTTCTTAATATATGACTTTCGAATTATAAGCGATTAAAATTTTAATTTTACTTAATTTTAATAGAATTTTGTATAACGACAACAATTTTAATCGAAAATCAGTTGCAGATGTATTTTTATAGTCTGTTATACGTTACGCACGTATCGAGATTATAGCATTCCAAAATTTGTGTTAAATTGTTTATGTCGTTTCAGACTTACGATTAAAGCAGGATGTCCGATGAATCTCGAAGATTTTCCAATGGATACACAAAGATGTCCGCTGCAATTCGGCAGCTGTGAGTTTAGTAAATTTATTTGTTCCGCGACTCTCAAAGATATATTTTATCGTTCCTCTTCTTTTCGCTTTTGCTTCCTTCCTTCGGCGACATTCGGATTGTATCAGCAATCTGCGATAAAAAGATTTCGAGGATCAATAAAATAACGGGGATCATGCAGGCTTAATCGTTTCTTGTGTAATTTTTAATCTCGTAAAAAATTATGCGACATTTAGCGTATTTATGCATGGAAATTAGGTTTAATTAAATTTATCAATAGACAACGAATTTATTATATATTTTCTTACTTATTTCTTTTATTTTTAAATAAAATCGTATATTTAAATGTTAAATAATGAAGCACCGAAAGCCAAGTGTGCAATTTTCGATTGTCAGCTACCATTTGAGACGATACGTCGATCTTTTTGGCAATGCGAAATTAATCCACTTACAGTCGGCTACACGACACGCGATGTAATCTACAAGTGGAACAGCGCAAGGCAAGTCGCTATAGCAGAGGACATGAAGCTGTCACAATTTGATCTGGTCGCCAATCCCACTGCAAATCATTCGACCGCACCGGGTTTCTCGCATGGTAAGTGCAATGAGACCGCCTGCAAACGAGATCAAGAATATACGGCTTATCAATATCTCTTCTAGCGCTGTGAATTTAGTACATTTAGTACAAAGAAGCAGAAAATGGCAATTGAGAATCAGAGAAATAAATATAGTGCTAAGACGTCGATAAAAATCCAACTTTAATATACATGTATACAACTTACAGTTAGTAAGCAGCAAATGATGAGCGAATAAATTAAAGTAACTTAACGCGAAAATTGGGAACTCTACAGAAAATTCGGTCAAGGAAGGGTAAAAGTAGCGTCGAAAGTCGCCTAGAAATGACGACTAATTGCAGCCTTCGCTAAAAGACGACTATATTACCTCTCTCTTTCTCTCCTTAAGCTTTCGTTGTCCGTTCCTGTAGACGAGCAACGCAGAAGATTGGGTACTACATAAATTTGTCGGCAAATTTTAATCGATCGAATTATTGTATTATCGATTAGTAAACGGCAAACGCCGCGGCTGCCTCTTGAGTTGATTGTGGAAGAACTTATCGAGGAAATCTGCTTAAAATCGTCAAGTCACATCGACCCAGAAAGATATTCTTATAATAATTTTAAACAACAACATTATAGCAACAATTGCTTTCCGACATGATGCTTCGTCGCGATAAAAATTACATTTTATTCTAGTAATAAAATATCATGAAGTTTTTGCAAATAATCGATGAATAAAAAGAGTGCGGGACTGACAGTCCATCCTTCGATAAGCAAAGATACAAATGTTTTTAAAATATTGTACTCTACAGAAATATGTGGTTAATCAGCGTTATATTTTGTTGATTTATTAAGCATGCAATGATACAACTACAAATTAAACTTGTCTAAGCCACTTTTGCCTGTCTTGTATTTAAATCTCTTGACGTAATCACTTGTGGTAATCATCTAAATTTCTTTTAATTTGGTAAAAGTGTATATATATATATATATATATATATATATATATATATATATATACATAATATATATATTTATATATATATATATTATAAAAACGTTTTTTTTATATTATATATATATATGTAGTCCGGAAGTATGTTCCGGGACTTTTATTTTTGATATCGGTATATTTCCGGGACATTCGGCAGTATTCCAGGACTGTCTGGAAAAATTGATGTCCTACGGCAATTTTCGGGACAGTTTTTTGAATCTGATTACATATATATGCGTTATATTCCAGGACTGTACATTTCAAAAACGTAAACAGTCCCGGAACATACCTCTGGACCTACATATATATATTTATATATATAGCGACGTTAAAAGCACGTTATTCTTAGCTTAGAAATATATGTCAAATATATTTCAGCGGAATATTCGATGCTCTTGGTGTACTTCCATTTACAAAGGCACATGGGTAACTTCCTAATACAGGTATACGGTCCTTGCGTCCTGCTGGTCGTCTTGTCTTGGGTCTCATTCTGGTTAAACAGAGAAGCTACCGCCGACCGAGTGTCGCTAGGTAAGAGCAGCTATTCCATTGCTATTAATAATTTAAGTGTTCTTTGAAACCTCCACCGTGTGTGTTACAATCTACCATACGATCTACTTTTTAAACATGCATTTTATCATACTTTTACAACAGATATGTGTACGGTAAACGTGTGTAAGAGAATATAACGCAGTACGAGCAAAATGCATCAAAAAGGATCTATGCTAAACCGCAAGCGTGAAAATGCACAAGCCGCATAATTTAACATACGCAACGCTTTCTCAACACCACAACAACGCCGCAAATGTGCTAATATAATTTCTTTGGCTTTATTAAACTTATAACTTTTCTTGTAACGAAAATCAAGTAATGTGTCGTTTCTTTTTTTAATTTATATCATTAATCAGACATTGTAATAAACATTGACTGGTCTGAAAATTTTCAAAACTTATATTACATATAATAATCTCTTTACTGTTGCAGAATTCAAATTTCTTATCAAGTGCCATTTTACTCTATATTTATAATATGTAATTATGTCTATAGCTATTTATCATGTTATATTTGTTATCGAAAATGTTATCGAAATACGACATACAAAAAATTTCCAAATAAAACAAATAATAAAAGAATAATAATAATGAAGGACTTTTGCAAATTGAATATCCGGATCGGATGTGATAATTGAAATTAAATAAACAACTGTAATTATATTGTATTTCCCTATTATTCACTAAAATTCAAGATAAACTTACTGTTCTAAAATTTATAATTGCACAGTTCGATTGTCACGTTACATCTTGTTTCAGGCATAACTACTGTATTAACCATGACATTCTTAGGACTCGAAGCGAGAACCGACCTGCCTAAAGTTCCTTATCCCACTGCTCTGGATTTCTTCGTCTTTCTCTCGTTCGCGTTCATCTTCGCTACTATAATACAATTTGCAGTGGTGCATTATTTCACCAAGTATGGATCGGGAGAGTGTTACTTTATTTCTGATCTAAGCGATACTGAAAGTTCAAACGAAGAGGAAGATGTAACTAGAAGACTAATAAAAAATCAACCGGTAAATATATTGTATCATATAGGCTCTTGGATTAAATAGAAGCGAGAAATTTATTGATTTCTTCCTATTTTCTCAAGAACAAATATAAATGCTGAAAGAGAGATAGAGAGAGAGAGAGAGGCAGAGGCATGAATATTGAATCAATAAAATCTAAATATAAATTGAAAAAAGACAAGAAAATAACGTTCTAGCAGATTTAGAACATTTTTCCTTTCATTTCCAAGTCATATCATGGTATAACTCGAAATGTTCAGTTCCAACGCAATGCAGGGAATGAGAGAGAATAATGGTTCCAAGTTTCAACTTCCATAACATTCCATAAATATTGTTTTAGGCCCGTCGGAAAAGTTCCGCGAGTTCTACTACACGAGGACGTGGCAATCGCAACTTGGCGATAAATGGCGACAGTATGATCGAAGTGATACCATTGTCAGCGATCTCGATTCCCGATAGGGATCCAGCGGTGCCTGGGCACTGGCAGATATCTTGTATGACCTGCAGCCCACCGCCCGCGCCGCGACAAATGCCGCCGCCGCCGCCGCCGCCACAGCCACAGCCGCCGTCATCCAAGCGAGCAACGTCGTCCGCGTCCAGAAGACGACGTCGGCGAACTCCCAGATATAACTCGGTATCGAAGATTGACCGCGTCAGTCGTGTAATGTTTCCCCTGTTTTTCCTGACCATCAATCTTTTCTATTGGTACGCGTATCTGTCGCGTAGCGAACGGATCCACTATTACAACTCCAACACCGCGTGATAGGACCTCCTGCCTCAAATAAGAGAGATATTGTGAAGATTATTTAAAATGCTTTACCAGCTAAAAAAGTCAACCGCGCAATTTTCCTAGCTCTAATACCGAACAAGGACAAATCTTTATTTTTATATGCGTCAATATACATTCGCATATAAATAAAATTATAAATTTAAATTTTATCTCACACACACACACCATGCAGATTATTTTAAGTGATAAGATTTTATCAAAATAATATTAAAATTTGAGAGAATGAAAGTGAAGGGTTTCGAGAGTAAACGCGGTGTAAGTATTTGTGGTAATAAATGGACGTGTCAGATGTCCATTGTAAAAACGAATATGGAGAAAATGACTGACGAAGAAATACGTACCGGCATAAAATATACAGGCTACAAGAGCTAAACTTGGCTAAATATACCTAACAAATAAGCAAAGCAAATAATGCACCTAAAAATTGAGCGGAAAGAATGTTATTCTAATATATAATACAACTTTATTTACTTATTTTCTAAACCTAATTCCTCGTCCTACCTAAAAAAATTAACGCTAATAAAATTGTCAAAGTAGTAAAAGTAAGTCTCTCTGTGTTATTTATAATTGGATAATCTCTTTTCGTATAAAATTATATTGTTACTAAAAATAAATTTTGTATAGTTGCAGTAGATGATAAAGCATCTAAATTAAATTGAATTAGAAATTATTGGAATACTGCAAAGAAAATTAAGATTTCCTCATAAGAAAACAATCGCGATCAACATATATGTATTATATTTGATATTAAAAATTCGTGAAAATATGAATACCTATGAAAAAATTTGAACTGGAATGTTTTGCTACTATTGTTTGGTTAGGTTAGGGTTAGGGTTAGGTTAGGTTAGATTAGGAGCTGGAGCTGGAGGAAAATATAGACTGTGTCGACATCTTGTGAAACACGTAGAATCAATCAATGATAATCATCTAACGAAAACTTGACAATTTACGTTATCGACATAAATTGTTATCCAAAAAAAAAATATACCATATATACTATATATATATATATATATATATTCTTTTTTATATTAAATAAAAAAATCTTTTCATTCTAATTGTAAGTTATTATTTTAATGCAGGTAAATTTAATTCAATTTACTTTTCTCAACAAAATAAAGAAGAGATTTCCTATATAAAAATTTTTATTATTTCCGATACATTGAATTATATGTATAATATAGGAGAATATCATAAAAAAATTTAAACTTAATCTAATTTCCTGCGACCCGCATGAATTACGATTGTAATAATACATAACAAATTTAAGTGTGCCCTCAAATAAATGTTCAAAATCGCAATACAATACAAAACATGTTATGATATCGGACAGCAACATTTATATGTGACAAGGAAAGATATAAGTTACATATATATATATATACATAACTTATATATAGGTATTTATTATGTAACACCTAAAGATAATTATGCTTTTTTTGTTTTTGTTTGCACAAAAATACATATTTCACAAAGCGTTCATCTTCAAGTGCGTTTGGAAGTATTTGCCATCTCCTTTGGTCGCTTGTCTATTAATTTCCTTATGGCGCTCTCGGCTCACTATCTCCTCCAAGACTTCTCCGTCACCTTTGATTAATCTATGCAAAAATACAAAAATTATTTTAAGAGACATGTACAAATTTAGAAGCAAGAACAAGTATTAAATTTTTATGTATATCATACAACATATATATACGTATTCAATTGCTTTGCAACATATTTACCTGTGTCTACCAGTTTCTTCGTCGTATACTCTACGCATGATGGTCTGCCTTTTTTCCCATTCCTCTTTTGTCATGGGCGCCATGGCTTTCGCTCTTTCTATCACATCCGATACAATTTCCTTCATTTTTTCCTTGCCATCTTGAACTTGTTGCTTATTTTCCTTAGACTTCTTCTTACCGTGTCCTTTTTTCTTGGATGCAGATTTCTTTAGTTTCTTTTTCAATTTCTTCCTCATCCGTTTTTTCTTCTTCCGTTTCTTCATTTTCTTCTTCAATTTCTTAGCCTTCTTCTTGGCTTTCTTCTGCTTCTTTTCGTCCTCCGAGCTATCAATGCTGCTGCTACTGCTATTGCTGTCAGTATCGCTGCTACTGCTGCTGCTAGTGCTGTTGCTGCTGCTGGAACTGCTGCTGCTACTGTCGCTACTGCTACTACTGACACTAGACGAACTAGACGCAGACGACGACCTTTTCCTCTTAAATTTCTTGCGACTTGGCTGAGTTATATTTTGTGTCATTTCTGTTTTCTTCTCTTTCTGTTTTACTGGTTCAACTATATCTGTGTTATCTTTTATTGAATCAGATTTTTCTATCTTAGAGATAGATCTTGATCGATTTGCATGCTCCTTCGAACTACTTTCTCGCGAGAGCTGACTAGTCGCATCGTGGCCAGTATTTCTATAATAACTCGATACTCTCGATCTGTTATGATTAAATGTTCTTTCGAAGCATCTGCTATTATATCTATTATAATGGTAATTGTTATGTATATCTCTTCTATTTCTATTATAACCGTGATATCTGTAAGGTCGTGAATAGCCATAATCTCTTTGATTGTTCAAAAAGTTACCTCCGGGCCTCCGATTGTAGAATCTATAATCGTTGCTATATCTTCCACTTCTTCTTTGCAATTGTTGTTCTGTGTTATCTTCATACTTTTTAGGTTTGTGCTTTACATCCTCATCTCTACTGTTCTTTGCTTTATATCTATTTTTCTCCGAGTTTGAAACATAAGAAGAACTAGAAGTGTTGGAACTACTCCTACGTCTCGACTTCTGTCTTTTATCCTTGCCGCATACGTATCGTCTTTTTCTGTTCCTCTCAGAATCATTGTTGGAAGAAGAAACCGAACGTCTCTTTAACTTGCCTTTGTCCGACGACTCTGTCTCCATAGCAGGTTTCCCCAGATTATTCATCGTATCAATGATCTACCGAAAAGAAACTTTATTTAAAGCAAATCTTATAGAATCAAATCCATTTAAAGTAAATGATTTGATGACAATTAAATCATCTATTTCGCGTGGTCGAATCTACAAGATTAATCCATTTCTTCTATCAATACAAAGTCCATTATTCTCGATGAAACATGTTCACTTCAATGTCATAACATAATCATCCGTAAGCCACAAAAGATTTAGCTTTCCCGTTTCCCAGCAAATTTCGGTGTTTACCTACTACAATACGTTACAAAAATCTAACCTCCTCCGTCATGTTCGCCGATTATTACATCTTGTCACGTAAAATTATCGCGCCAAACAAATAATAATCTATCTTTTTCTCATTTATTGACATTTGTCGATTGAAGGATTGGCAATTGACCAAAACGCGCTAAGCAATTACCTGTTCGTTATATTCTAACCATCTTCGTCTACTCCAATCTACTCGATTTCCATCGTTCCGTTTCGAAAACTTGAAACGGTGGCGTCGGCGGCACGGGCGGCACGGCCGACGGCGACGGCCGGGCGGCAGGCGGCGGACGCGGACTTCGCGGACGCGCAAGACTTGCTTCTCATCTCTCACTTTATTTAGGGTTTTTCAAGCACAATCATATTTTTTCCGGAGTCTTTCTGTTGGCAATGGATTCTACCTATAACTCCATTATACGATTTTGATCGATTGTATCGCTTGCTTCGATTTCTAAAAAATTCGATTGTGTGAAAGCTGCTATGAATGCCTAAAATAAGCTACTTCGATATATTTTAATTAATTCAATTATGTGTATGTAAGTACATACATACATACTTTGTTTATAATGTTTTATGTTGATAAATTTATAAGTAATACGTAATATATCGGATATCTTGATTGATTAAATTAAAAAGTATATTATATATATCGATTGACAGTGAAAAATGATGCGATTGGGAACAAATTGTTGCTGCAAAGATAAAGTAATCTTTATCGTTTAAACATATATGTAAATTTCTACCATTGTTAATATATAAGTTTGTGCTTTATATTGTCTCACATACTATTATTATATTAATTTATTACATATAATTTTCAATTATTATATACTTTATTTGGTATTATATAAAAATTATGGTTAAAAAAAGATACAAAAAGCATTTATATATATATTAATATAAAAAAATAGTAATAAATAAAAATATTATTACTACTATTACTTTATATATTATATACACACTTTATATATTTACTATGTTATAATAATAATTAATACATATAAGCAATCTTTCATTTCACCTTCCAAGACTTCCAACACACACGCACAAAACAACGTGTGTACGTCATTATATCATTACGCTACAATTATATTATGTTAACAACTTAAAAGCATTAGATAGAAAATAATTAATTATAGAAGCCAATTTTCTTTCTTCTCCTTTGATTTTTTCTCTTTCTAAAGAGCAGTAAGTATATTTTGTAACAAGTGTTGTCACACATGCTTAATTTAATATAAAATTAAAACAAAGTTCACAAATTAACAAAAAAGAAATTGTGCTAGGTTTTGATTTAATTTAGTTTTGCAAAACAACTTTATAATCAGCACATTTATATTATAAGTTGTTTGTGCATAAGTTGTTTGTTATAAAGTTGTTTTACAAAATGAATATTATTTTACCCTTTAGACTGTTTTGCAGACCGGTAATCGGTGGCCACTGGATCATCGATAAATGCCATTACGTAATTGTAGTCATTTAAGTCGAACATATTCGATGCATTAAAATTTTAAAATATCAACTAAGAAAGAGAAACGAAGACAAGATTTATAATTATGGTTAAAAATATCTCCAATTAAATTATGTACATTATACTAATTATATTTGTATTATAATTAGTTTTTTTTATCTCTAAATGGTTTGCTCGTACAAAAATTTGATCAATATTGATCGTTGAAACATGTCAGATATCATCATCCGTCGCCAAATGCACCGAACTCGATCCTGCTCTATCTCTGGAACTAGAAAAAATCATCGAGACGATCAGTGCGCCTAGAAAAGGATTGTTGGCCTGTGACGAGTCACCTGCGAGTCTAGAACAGAGATTTCAGGCAATCGGTATAGATAATACCGAATCTACGAGACGGGCTTATCGAGAAATGCTGTTGTCCGCTGACAAGGTCGCTGCACGTGATGGCAGTAGAAATTTTAAACCGCGGCAAAGACGTAACGCAACAGATTCCAAATATAGCTTCATAATCGTAGTAGTAACTCTAGAACATATGTATGTGTATAACACGTAACAATACGAGCAATGTTTCATCTAAGAGAAAAAAATTTTTTTTCTTTCAAACTTACAAACATTATTATACAAACGATATACCTAGTAAAATAAAAAACAATTAACTTAACAACTTTGCACATATGTATTTTTAACTTCAGTCTCAATTCTCGCAATACATAAGCGGGGTGATTCTGCACCATGAAACGATCCATCAAAGAACGTCGGAAGATGTGGAATTCGTCGAGTTCCTGCGTCGAAGGAACATCATAGCCGGTGTGAAAGTCGATCGAGGTTTAGCGCGTCTCTTCGGTACCGAGGACGAGAAGACTACGCAAGGTTTGGACAATTTACAGGAGAATTGTGTTCGGTACAAAAATGAAGGCTGCCACTTCGCCAAATGGAGATGTGTTTTTTCGATTTCGGAACGATGCCCCAGTCACCTGGCGATGATCACCAATGCAAATGTTCTTGCGAGGTCTATGATCATCTTAATATTTATGGAAACTTAATTATATATGTATCGCGCGACTGACAGAAGCTCGTAGAAATTTTTGCACATATTTTTCACACACAATTACAATATACATATAATTATTATTAAACATGGATATAAAACTTTTACAATTGGCATTTGATAGAATCGTTGAAGTATATATACATATATATGTATGTGTAAAAAGTCATAGCGCAAGATATAGAGTTCCATTGTGTAACACGAAATATTTTAAGTGTCTCGTTACAGGTTTGCTAGCATCTGCCAAAGCGCGCGAATGGTTCCCATAGTAGAACCGGAAATATTGAGCAATGGCGAATACGGTATAGATCGGGCTTTGCAAGTTCACGAAGAGATGCTGTCCATCCTGTTTCGTGCTCTAAACGAGTATCACGTGTATCTTGAGGGAATGGTTTTGAAGCCAGCGATGGTACTGTCGGGCATAAAAAATGCAATAAAATGCACACCGCAGGTAGCTCATTTAACCTACTTTAATAATATAAAGCGAATTATAATTTCCTAAAAACACATTAATTTTTATTGAGTATATTTTCTCAAACATTTTATCTCGCGATATTTTATTATAGATTGTCGCTGAGTATACGCTAAGAGCATTACGAAGAACAGTACCCGCAGCAGTTCCAGCAATTTTTTTTCTAAGCGGCGGTCAAACCGACGAAGAAGCCGTGTTAAATCTAAATGCCATTAACGCATGTGACAATAAAAAGCCATGGAGGCTCAGTTTCTGCTATGGGCGTGCTCTGCAGGTGTTTTAAAAATTCATTCAACCCATTTTATTCTCAATAGAATTTATTGTACTTTCCGATATGTATCTATAATATAAATTTTTTGGCAAATTTTTGAAAGCTATTCCAAATTGATAAAAAAATTCTACATAATTCCATAAGTTTTACTTATATCATCTGCTTCGCTAGAATATGGCGATGAAAATTTGGAAAAACAATTCGGAAAACGTGGATAAGGCTCAAGCAATGTTTCTTAAAAGAGCTCAATTATGCTCCGAAGCATCTTTAGGAGAATTACAGGTTGAGGAGAACAACTTGTGCATTCGATCGAATTAAACAGATATTTAATTATCTCTCTTTATATGTAGATTAATAGTTATAATATGAACATACACTTTTATAAAATTTTATAATCGCCAGAAAAATTAACGTAATACAACTATTTTAAATATATATATATATATAGTGTTAAATTATTAAAGACATTTTTTTAATAAATAAAAATGTGCAAGTTTCATTATTTCAACAAAATGTATATGACTTATTGTTAGGCGAGAATTCTTCACTTCTAAAATCTCCGAAAGTCACAGATATGAAGTTTGGCTATAAATAATGACAAATTATTTAGCGCATGTGATAGTAAAGGTAATGCGGCTACAACAATATATTTCTTGAATAGTGTCTCATGATAAAACAATCTTTATTAAAAAATTCCCCCCCCCCCCCAAAACGAATTATAGACTACAAATATATATCTATCATTGCATTTCACTATTATCAATACATTTTCTTGTATGTAATTTTCACATATTCTTGATAAAATATAGAATTTTAAGAACACTTCCAAATATATACATATATATAATATAAAAAATCGATAAGATATTGACCCGATGGAAAAATCCAACAAACTCATCACTTTTACACAGTTAGCGTTCACTGGTAGATAAAAATAGAGGGTCGAGCCCACTTTAACAATAATACAATCTGGTGATCGAGAGAAAGGAGGCACGTCCGACGATAATGACGGTATTATGCGAAAAATTTCATCAGTTTCGATAAATGTTGAGCAAGGTGCCCTTGACTGACCTCTAAAGTAACGGTTCTCAATGCAAGGCTCTTATATAGGGAGACTTGCCCGTCTACTGGTCGATATGTCGTCATCCTCTCTGCCCCGGCGATGCTCCAATGCCCTCCTTCCTGGATAACTCATCACCACGTGGTATACATCAGTAACGTAACAGGCGCGCGTGCTACGAAATACACAATACGGCAATCTTTCAGTTGAAGGAAATTGCTCGGACGCACAAAAAAACTTTTTTGCAAAACGGTATTTTTAATCAAAGACCATGAGATATAAATGCTATTCGGTGTCATTCTATTAGTGATCGCGATTGTTTATTAATAAACATTTGATAATAATAAAGGAGCCAAAATATTGATCAAATTACATGTATACACATATATCGTTTTGCAATTTTACATTTTATTTAATATTTTATATCGATATATATATCATATACTTATTCACATAAATTTTTTTTCAACGTATATTGCTTAACAATTACATTTTACAGACGTATTACGTTCGTCCTTTGACCGTAGTTTAAGGTAGTATAACGGAATCCGACCGGCTGATCTCCGTCCGCTTTATCTTTGTCATAAATCGTATCGCAAAGTTGAGCACCATCCGTGTACAAGAGCTAAAGCGCACGCGCCTGATAAACACACAATCAGACTTTGAAACCGACGTCCGACGACCGACGACGACCGACGACGACGACGACGGCTGGCCGCTGGCGTAGTCTTTCTCAGTCGCACTCCAGCCATCAGGTGGATTGTAACAGGCGCTCGCGCGGTCCCCACACATCCTACAAATCCTCATTTACAACTTACAACTAGGTGAGTCCACGTGTTGCCCTGTTGTCTCGTTTTCACGACCGAAAAATTCTATACCCCATGGGACGTGCCTTCCTACACCAAGTATCGATCGTCTCGCATTGCCTCGAGGAATACCTGAAATGTCATGCTCGACCTATCTATATAACGACCTTCGACCTTGACTGACATTTCGTCGCCATCGTTATCGTGCGCGAATTATCCACTCGCTATTCAATGACAAGTATCAATCGCCTTTACATATATTTATATATTACTAATATGTATATCGAAATTCTTACGTTCTTCATTTTGGCTCCGAAATTTTTTTACGCTTGTCGTGCGCGTGACCCACTATACACAGGCGAGCACGTAAAAATATATAAGAGAGATATATTTTTGTAACGCGCAAATATCTCGACGAACGCAGTCGAGAATCTGATCTGTAAGAGTTGGAGCAATTTTTCCAAAGATTTCAGTAAATATAACTTTGCTGTGTAAGTTGAAATTTTTTATAAAAGGGGAAAACAGTTTTATAATATATAAAAGTCAAGTCTCGTATATCAGAGAAACATCTGTGTCTTAAAGAATTTTAATAAACGTCATTTTAAAGAATTTTAATAATCGTCATTTATCAGAGAGCTGAAAAAATCTTTCCACATGCTGTCAATCTCTTATTTTCTCTGAGAAAATTTGAAAAATTCTCTCACTTTCAAAAATTTGGCTCAATATTGATCTATTTCATAGTTCGTTAAACGTATTAATAAATAATTTAAAGATAAAAAATTTAAATCGACATTTAATTATTAAAAAAAACTTCAACAAATGCTAAAAGCCAAAGTATAATAAAAATCGATTGTCACCGAACTTTTAATTAATATAAATCAATTTATTATTAGTTAATTACGCAATCGCAACATGTAAAATTAGAAGTTATCTATGTACATATATACATTGAACATTGTTTGTGCAATTCAATACCTATATGTGTGAACATACCAACAGTTATTTTGACAGACGATGAAACAGTCATGCATGTTAAATTATTAGCGAAACACGTGTGGGTGTGCGCGCGCGCGCGCACCTCGTATGTATATACAGAATGTCCCATTTTAATTTAAATAGTCAAATATCTCGATATCACGTAGCTTTAGAAAAAAATTTTTCAGACAAAAGTTGTATGGTTTCAAGGGAGACATAAGATGGTGGCAATGATTTGATCTTGGATAGTCGTTTCAAGGTCACGTGAAGGTCACCTTCAATTTCTTAAATAAAACCCCCGATATTTTTCATTGCATACTCTTGAAACTATACAACTTTTATCCGAAACATTTTTTTTTAACTACGTAAAATCGAGATATTTGACTGTTCAAATTAAAAATAAAACACCCTGTATTGTAGATGCAAATACTCGATTGGAAACAGCTTATCGTCAATGTACTGCCATACGTTTTTTAATTCATAAACACAAATGGTCAATGTCACTTACTATCTTTTGCCTATTACAATTTTTTACATGAGAAAACATTCAGTTTTGCTACGTTATAGAACAATAATTATAAAATATAATAACGTTGCAAAATTTCTCATTGAAAAAAAGAAGACGCAAACTTATATATTTAAAACGCATCACAAAGACACTCGTATCACTTTGAATTCGTCTAATCGATCGTCATACGATGGTAAATTAAGAAAAATTAATACACATTTCTTTCAGTTTTGGAAGTTGTAAAAGTTTACGTCATACCAGTAACGTGAGCTATTTCAAGTTTCACTAGAAAGTTTGTTTGATAACTCTGGCTTTCACCCCGCAATTTTTTTCGATTGCTCCGGTATTTGCAGAGCAACAACCATCATAAAAATACAGTTGATCTAAATATATCGCTACGTAAATTACAGTTTGGCGAGTTACCAACTTCTATGTCTACGTCGCGCATTTGTTTTCCCGCTGATGATGCAATTTATGTCCGCGTACGTAGTAGTACGTATACGTCGCTTATCCTGCCTTTCACTTTCAGAAGTTTGTCACGATACAGAATTCATAGATAGAAAGATATCACATACCGTTATTCAACGTTCAATACAAGATTAATTTTTTCTTTAACAAGAGAGCGAATTGATTTTAAATCTATTAACTCTTAAACATATCTTTGGTTGTAGGTTGATCTTAATAAACGATGTCGTGTAAATTAAATTAATGCAAATCTTACCCGTCAATCTAGTTGCATTGTCCGTGAATATTGCGAATCCGATAAAAACCGCGTGTGCCAAGTATGCCAAATAGCGAATGTTTTCAGATCCTCAGATTCTCTGATTCGCGCAAGTTTCGCAACGTTGAACCTTCTCCTTCTCGCGGATACGAATCAGCTGGAAAACGGCGCAAGCGTATCACAAGTCTCCACCCTGACTAAGAACCGCGACATGTAATTCCGCATCGTCGTTATGCGTTGAGTATTGACCGTCGAACATACTCGATTCGAACCGTGGAAACCTGCCAACAATCAACAATATGACAATTAATTTGCTTCTCCAAAATTGAGCTAATATATATTCGCGATTATTAATAATCTACACGTATTAAATGAGGACAAGTCCGTACATGCGTAAAATATGTGTGCGGTAGATGTCTTCGATTTTATTTCTCTTTATTTCTATTGTATTATATTAAAGTACTTTTTTAATCACACGTGTTAAATGATTAAAAAAGTATCATTACAACACAACATAACACAACGTAACATAATTATATTTGCTAGAAAGGCCACAAACGTCTGTTTGTGCGCTTGCTCATTATCTCATCCATCCGTACGCACGCACGTATCTTACAATTAAAGGACTTGCATGTTTTCGGTAAATGTGGAATGTGCTATCTCGAGATAATCTGAATAAGTATCGTGCAAAGTCAGTTTCGTTTTGTAGTTTAGCAAGCATAATCATCGTTCAATCCGGCATAACAAATAACAGATAACGTCGCATATCGCATCACAATGTGCAAAACGATTTACATAAGATCGCGCAACACGTAGTGATTACGTTAAACGTTAAAATATCACTGAACAACAATGATATTTCACATTACAAACAACTCGCTACTTAATTTTGATTTCATCTGAAAACGGGTGAATTGCATCATCTTGTATATTTACTCCAATTCGAGAAAGTTGAAAATATCGCATCCTCTCCGAACTTGGAAAAATTTTTTTCTAATCTTGTATAAACTTTATAACTTAATACTGATAATTGCTCTAATTTTCATTATTGGAGTATTATAAAAAATACACATAGATAATATAAAGTAATTTGACAGGTTTCTATTATATTATAATTAGAAAGCCCGCTCAAAAATAGTTTTTATTTAAAATAACGTAAAAAATATAATTAAATTGAAGAAGAATCACAACTCGCGTACTTTTAGCTCACCGTGCATTTTCTTGCAATTCTTGAAACCCTCGCGGTGGCAGCCGGATAGGTACTTATATTTACTCTCTTCCTGTGCTTCTCCCGCAGTCTCGTATTTCGTT
Organism: Temnothorax americanus; assembly: GCF_048541705.1. Lineage (NCBI taxonomy): Eukaryota > Metazoa > Arthropoda > Insecta > Hymenoptera > Formicidae > Temnothorax > Temnothorax americanus. The sequence continues at coordinate 4,387,297 of NW_027509264.1, read as the reverse complement.
GCGATCATAAGTTTTCATCTTCAACTCTGCCGCGTGATATTGCACTTGAACTAAGAGCGAGCATAGTATAAACGGCCGCGGCGCTCCTTTACGCATATAAATAAGAATGCTCTAAGAGATTCAACAGAGTCGAAATTATTTCAATACACTTGAAACTAAACTAATTTACATATTTACTTGAAAAATAGCATATTATGTCAGTGTTTATTACCGTTATTTGTTTTATTACTCTTTACTTTCTTCTTAGGCGATAAACGTTGTTACGTTACAAATCTAAAAATTGGAATTTTGAAAATCGATGGCCTCTTGCGCGTAAGGTGTCAATAGAGAGAGAAATAAAATTTGCATATCGCGGGTGTCACATTGGTTCGATAGGCTTAAACGATATATATATATATATATTACATATAGAGGTATATTTTATTTTTTCTACTAATCTAGCCGCTTCTCGTTAAAGCGAGTACTTCTACTATTAAACTCTTGCACTGCGTGATTGAACCGCAAAATGAAACAAGGTTAATTAAAACTTACAACAGACAATATTAAGCGATGGTGAGTGAAGCGATTATAATGCCGTGGAAGATGACGACGGACGTCAGACATTCGCGTCGCGAGTCGCGATATTGGCATCTCGCCTGTCTCAGGTCACATGAGAATGATGAGAAATGAGAATTCAGGAATTCAGGATGAACCGATGAGCCAGGGAGTCGTTCAGGGCGTTCAGGGCGACGGGAGGCGGGAGAGTGGCGGGTGGCGGGTGACGGGACTGGCAATTGCGAGAGTCGCGGCGTCGCGGCAAGTCGCGGGTCGCGCGCACCAAGCGCCGTCTGCCGGGTGCCGGGACTGCCGGCCGAGCGGAGCGCCCCCACCGAGGGCACCGAGGGGCGACCGGCGAGGACGGCGCGTGCGGCGTGCGGCCGGTGAGAGGCGTGCTCGGCGGCTCGGCGTGCTGCACTGTGCTCTCTGCACAGGCTGCACTAGCGACTAGCGACTAGCGACAGCCGACAGGCGACAGTCGCCGATTCCCGGCTGTGCGAGACGCTCCACGCTCCGCGCCCGCGCCGCGCGCGTCAAGGCGTCAATTCGTTCGCTGGAGAACTGTGGAGAACGCGACGCAATGAAACGAACGAGATGTAGTCCAATGTAGTCGAGGGACTGATGACCGTGGGGCCCACGGCCCATGCCCATCGTCCCGTAGTCCGTAGTACGCCCCAGTTTATCGGTTCTCGATCTCTTCTCTTATTCCCCATTTGTTCCCAATCTTTTTCTCTCGTCGTATCGTATCATTCGTCGTGCTGAATATTCCTGCATTCCGCTGCTGCTATTGTAGTCATGTAGTCTCATTCTCTCATTTCTCGTCGGCACTCGGGCACTCGGGCACTGTCGACGTTATTAGTTATTATTAGTTATTACGCTTAACAGCTTAGCAAGTTAGCACCGCAATCATTCTTCATGATTACATTGATTGCGTACTTTCGCATACGTATAACGTACGTGTAAACGCATTCAAGAACAACGTCGAGATGCCGCGCGTTCTTGTTTACGCTCGGTCAGCTCGGTCTCGGTGACGCCTGACGCCACGCGTCATCGTCATCGTCGTCGCGCAGCGGCGTCATCGCTTCGGTCATCTCGAGTCCTCGAGGAAAGTAAGAGTCTAACGGTGCGATTCTTGATTCAAGATAGCGTTTGTGTTTGCGTGACCGATACTTACTGATATTACTGACAATCAGTTGAGTCCGACACTATTTTTATTCCACGATGTCATCTCTTTCAGTTTTTACAATTTTACCATATTACGAGTTATAATGGTATCTGACCATTTCCGATAAAAATCATATGTTACGGATCACCGATTAATCTCGAATCTCTTTCAAAACTGATGGAGTTGACAATTTCGAACTATCCACAAATATAGATTTATTTCGCTTACTTATCGGTGGAGCGGAGAGAGAGAGAGACTATAACGTTTAACGATTCAATATGTTAATTTTGTGTGGATTATTTTAATACCTGACCTGACCTGACCTGACTCACTAGCACTGGGGCACAGTTCGTTCAATATCACTAGGATTCATAATTTTTTGCCAATTAAAAAGATCAACTCGCAATCAGCGCGATTGTATAATTAGCTAATGGTCCTAATGGAGTAATTTTCTCGTCGCAGAAAATGGTTGCGGAAAAGTACAGCAAGCTCGAACCCGAGCTGAAAGATGAATTACGCACGATCGCTCAACAGATCGTGTCACCCGGAAGGGGTATCCTGGCCGCTGATGAGTCAACTTCGACGATCGGCAAACGTTTTCAGGACATCGATGTCGAAAATACCGAGGAAAACCGCAGGGCTTACAGGCAACTACTTTTCACCGCAGCGAAGGTACATTGAATTAATAATTAAAGAAGAATTAACAAAAATTTAACTTGTAAAGTAACTTAATATAAAATTAAATTCTATAAATATTTAATTTATATATAGCGTAAAATATTACTTTTATTAAAAATTTACTTATTGTTAGTGTTTGAGATATTTTTCCAAAGATCGGTCAATTGTATAATTCCGCTGCAGTGGAGATTTATATACCCGTGTACGTGTATACCGTTTAATAAATCCGTTTGACGACGTGGATGTCTCTTCAGGATGTCATCGGACAGCACATTTCCGGAGTAATCCTCTTCCACGAGACTCTCTATCAAAAGGCCGACGATGGTACGCCGTTCGTCCAACTGCTCAAGCAACGCAACATCATCCCCGGCATTAAAGTCGACAAGGGCATCGCTCCGCTCTTCGGCACGAATGACGAATGCACGACCCAGGGTCTCGACGACCTCCAAGCTCGTTGTATCCAGTACAAAAAGGACGGATGTCACTTTGCCAAGTGGCGATGCGTGTTGAAGATCGGGAAAGACACCCCGAGCAAACTCGCCATCGTGGAGAACGCCAACGTGCTGGCCCGTTACGCTTCCACCTGTCAGAGCGCCAGAATCGTTCCGATCGTGGAGCCTGAGGTCATTCCCGACGGTGATCATGACCTCGCCCGTTGTCAACGGGTCACGGAAGAGGTTCTCGCGGCCGTTTATAAGGTATCGCGATTCTTTGTTGAGAGAAAAAAGTTGCGAAAAGTCTTGCTTCGCCTAAATTCGTTGTCACGCGATTAATATAGGTACGCTCTGATTCTAATGTATTGTACGCGTTTGCTATCAGGCACTTTCAGATCATCACGTGTACCTCGAAGGAACGCTGCTGAAGTGTAATATGGTGACTCCGGGCCAGAGTTGTCCGACGAGGGCGACTCCTCAGGAAATCGGTGCCGCTACGGTGACAGTGTTGTCACGTACCGTGCCACCAGCGGTACCTGGCGTCACTTTCCTCAGCGGTGGCCAATCCGAGGAGGAGGCATCGGTCAACCTTGATGCCATTAATAAGTACCCGGCGAAAAAACCCTGGGCGTTAACTTTCAGTTATGGACGCGCTCTCCAGGCCTCCGTACTTCGTGCGTGGCAAGGCAAGGCCGACAAGGTCGCTGCCGGTCAAGAGGAGTTGCTCAAAAGAGCCAAGGTAAGTAATCGTACTACGAAATTATTAGATATTTTGTTTATTTGTAATTGCATATGTAAACTTGAATTTGCTTCGCGTCTCGTCGTTAGTAGCGCTATTCTCGTTTTATTCACTTTTTATTTACCTTTTGCACCTATGCGTAGTAACTGTTACCAGTTGTCTGTCTTTGATCTCTATTTTATTTTCCTAACGTTTATGTTCCGAATTACTTTTACACTTGCTATGTTTTACTTTTTGCATACTCACGAGCAGTTTCTTTTAGAAAAATAGTGTCTCTCCGTAGTAATTTTCTGTAGTTGTCGTTTTAATGATCGTCCGGAACACTCAAAGCTACGTACAGCTACATATTTCTTTTGCATGTTTATGTAATGTGCGCTTGTTTAGGCAAACACCGCAGCCTCTCAAGGCAAATACGTTGCCGGCAGCGTTTCTAGCAAAGCCGCTAACACCTCTCTCCACGCCAAATCACGCCTCAACTACTAAACAAATTTTTATATTTTCCGCACAATTCGTTTCTTGTGGCACAGTAAGTATATATAATAGTTAAACAACGCGTACGTGACATGTGACTATGTGTGTGTTATAGCTTTTCTCGTGAATCAATCCTTATCTTTAACCACTTACCACTTGCCGTGATAAGCAACTTTTTATTCTCCTTTACTTCCCGATATATAGTAATCGAGATATAGTAAAGATATAATCGATGATATTTGTGAGTACGATATTTCTCAAAACTCTTTTTCATTTTCTTAATAGAATCGTCGAAGAATCTTAACACGCGTTAAAAATATAACTTTAATAGAAATAATTTTATATATTATATATTATTCAAACTTGTGTGTGTTATTAATTTCTTAATAATATTAATTCGTGAAATTTAATTACAATTAGTATCGAACGTTATCCATTTATTTTTTTGGAGTTATATCGCAATTTTGCAATTTGATACAAGCTTTGTAGAAAAAACACGTTTAGTCAGTATCGCGAGTAAAAGTACATTTTCTGTTTTTCAACAGGCTAACAGCGACTCGGCACTTGGCAAATATGCGGGTGGCGTAGCCGGTGCTGCGGGAGACGCAGCGCTTTTTGTCGCCAATCACGTGTATTAGGTTGATCCATAAAGAAATTCGATATATTGTTAGAAATATAAAATTAAACAGCCGTTGGAAACACCTCGCAGGATCGGCAGGATCATCGTCTCATCCGAAAAGAAAAGGGATTCCTTCGAAGATGATCGAGACGCACGTCAAGTGTCCAAAGTTTCCAAGATTGATCATTTTTGTCTTGTTTTAATACATATATTCTTAAATGATTGTTTTTTACAGAACTAATCGTACGATTTTTTAAATTGAATTTTAACTAATTACATTTATGTGAATTTCTATCGGTCGATTATAATTTTAAAATTGATTTACACGTTACGTGTGTGTAACTCGATTCGCGATTTAAATCGACAATACGTAGACTGCGCGTCAAACGTGTCGATTAAAATTTTACCGAAACATCCTACAAATTACTTATTCAACGGACAGTTTAATGGATGATTTCGTAACAAATGTACAAAATATCGAATTTAGAATTACTTTTTAGCCTGACCTATCGTTTTGATTTCTTATCGATACTCTCGTCGCTGTTCATATTCATCCAGCGATTAACTCGACGAGACTCAATTCCACTGGCATTAGATTATCGAAGGATGAAGACCGGGAGATATCGAGAGAACGCGAGCAGATTGTGCGACATTCGATATTATGATACGCATTATTGTTATATTCTGTGTAACAGTACGAAAGCAGATATATATTATATATCTGGAAACATATGATTAATGTCGCGTTATAATATTCTTCGTGTATAAAATAAAAGAACGCAGAAAATATACAAAATAAAACGAATATATTAAATGTTGTTTGTTAGCGAGACTATAGCCCGTATCAAATATTACGAAATCATGCTATATTGTGTGTCATATACTTATATATAATACTATGTCTATATCTTGCATAGACACCTAAGTCCTAATTTATATATATATCCGAATATTTTTCTTGTAATCTAGGTCACCAAATACAACTGTAGAGGGCAAAAAAGAGATTGTACATAATTTATTTTGCAACTTTCCTCTGAAATTTTCAGCTAATGTTTTTTTTACACAATTTTTTATTACACAAAATAAGAGAAACTTTTGGTCGAACGATTATATCCTAGTCCTGCAAGATTCGATTGAAGAATCAGATGTGAAGTGTAAAAGGGGCATAATCCAGCTCCATTTATTTTACAAAGTTTGCAGTTGGAGTACAAAAGTTTCACAGTTGATATATAATCACAATCTATCTTATGTAATGTATTACACATATATATATCATTGCATCTTTGACCTTTGTAATATACATTTTTTATATCTAGCTGAGAAAATTAGTATACCATTTATTAAAAAATTAAAAAAGACAATTCTCTTATTATTATATTATATTTGTAATAAAAATTATTATCGTTCTAATTAAATTGTGCGAAAGAAAAAATTGGGCGCGTTCAGGTCGGTACAGTAGCTAGTCTGTTATATGGGCTGTTGTGAAGCAATATAACCTATAATTTCTGTGTTTTGCGTTGCAACAGAAATTAGCAAATTATATACTCAAAATGTCATTATTTATAAAGTAATAAGATATTCCCGATGTATGTACAGATTTCCATCTTCTAATAATACCACACTTTGTGTTTTTAAAAGTGTTTTGTTATTTCCATCACAATAATGTTCACATAAATGTGAAAAGTAATAAGATAAGAACTGATACAAATGAAAAGGAAAGAATATTTCTTAATTAACCTTATTCCTAATATTCTCTATTAAAATTACATGAAATTATACAAGATTCGGAACAATCGTATGTTCTAATAATAGCTGCCTTATGCTCTCTAGTGATGAAAGAATATAACGATGAACAATTAAAATTCTTCACCTCTTTCACTCTAGCCAATATATTTAATAATAACAGGTCTGAAAAGTGCAAGAGATAACTGATAAAAACAAACACTCAATATCCTTATGAATGTTTATAAATAATGTGATTTAGCAAAAACAAAAGTTGAAATGTAGTTGAATAGAAAGATCTGCTGAATGCGCTCAATTTCATATATGTATAATGTTTCGCAGTTTTCACACATTATGAAAATTTGAAATGCTCAACGATGGAAGAAGAGCCTGAAGTGATAGAACACTTTTTTGGAGTATATTTACTGTACTGCATGAATCCAAAGTACAAGGGAAGAACTTATATTGGTTACACCGTAGATCCAAGACGCAGGATTAAGCAACATAATGCTGGTAAGAAGCACGGTGGAGCTTGGAAAACTAGTAAGAGAGGACCATGGTAATTAAATATCTATCCCCTTCTCATTTACGTACAATTGAACATAATAAATTATATAAAGCAAAATAAATTAATAAAATAGGTACTTTATACTTTTTGACTTTTTGAATTCTAATAATTATAATTATATTTAGGAACATGGTCTTGATTGTTCATGGATTTCCCAACAGCACTTCTGCACTTAGAGTAAGTTTTGCGAGCCAATTTCTATGTTCTATTTTCTTAAAAAAAGAGGGGGGGGGGGCAAATTGTGATATTTGTCGAATTACTGCTCATTTCAATATCTATAAACATTCCATTGTTTTAGTTCGAATGGGCTTGGCAACATCCACATGTGAGTAGGCGATTGAAACACATTCCCAAGAAGAGGTCATCGCAGAAGATGTTTGATTTCCGTTTGACAATCTTGTCTGAGATGTTGAAAATTGGGCCTTGGTGCCGCCTACCTTTGACAGTGCGATGGTTGGACTATGAATTTTCCAAGAATTATTACGGACACATATCTCCACCGTTACACATGCCCATATGCTATGGCAAAGTCACCAGTTGTAAAATTAAGCAAATACAAAGAACAAAAGAAGATAATATTCCATCGCAAGAATCGCACTTGCTAGGGAAAAACTCACCAATGTTCTGTTCCCTTTGCGGCTCGAGTACGATGGAGAAAGATTCTGTCACTTGTGTAAAACCAAAATGTCTTTTAATTGTCCACTTGATCTGTTTAGCGAAAGAATTCTGCAAAGATGGGATGAGCCTACCGATCGAAGGCACTTGCCCTGCGTGCAAATCTAATGTCCTCTGGGGAGATCTCATAAGAAAAAAGAACGGTTGTTATCAAGATCTTGGAGAAATTAATACCGATTTTTGCAGTGATAACGACGACGTTTAAGCACCATTTAATAAGTAACGTCTTACATAAATATCTGTAAATACGATTTTTTATCGTCTACCTCAAATCCAATCAGAATTATTATAACTTCTCATTAACATATTTATATTATATTTGAGGAACAACTAAATTGTAATTATATATAAATATTAATTTTTATAATATACTATATATGTAGTATATGTTGCATATGTGCATATATTATCATATATTATATCGATGTCTCGATCAGCGACGTGAACGGTATGTGTATAATGTGAACCGACGTTAATTAATTCGAATGACATGTGATATACGAAACGTTAACTGTTACACGGAGCTTCAATGATTCCTATTCGGTGGTTTACTGTGTAATTAGCACACGCCACGCCGAACCGTTAGTAGAACTTGTACGTGATCAAACAACCATTCACATCGAAATACTCAAGGTCCATGCGAAGAAAAAATGTGTCAAACGACAACACATTTTTTTTTTTATTCTCGGTCGCAAGTTTGTCGCATACTGATTTTCTCGACTAGCCATAAGCATTGTAGATAAGCTTATTTTACGAATCGAATATTGGTATATTGTATATTGTATAAAAAGATAATACAAAGATTAATAAATAAAAATTTTATTGTCAGTATTTATAATCTTGTAAAGAAAAATGTAGTATAAATAATTTTTTTATTTGTTATGCGACTAATTATACAGACAAAATACTAAAACTATGCAATATTTTGTAGTTTAATTAACGACTAACGTTAAATTTTCGATCGTTACATTAGTTATAATGTTAAACTTTCGATTTTTTTGACATTAACAATATCAAGTACGTTTTACATCATATCAAATCATTGATAAATAATATAAATCGTAATTAAATTTGTCAACATATATTGCAATGGGATTGAATAATAGCGTAAAACGCAATTCTATGTCGCAGAGAATGACTGGTTTTTTTTGGTATCTAAAGGTTTATATGTGTAATGTTAAACTACAATATTATTCTCTTTAATAATAAAATAAATAAATAAGTAAATTACAGTTCTTTGTTAACAATAATGAATGTCGCGCTTTCCATCTCGTTTATCGATATACAGAATGAATGTTCCTCATAATTACAAGCTTTCACAGTAATTATAGAAACCACTCTATTTACTTTTGTTACACGTTTGAGCTGATTAATTCGAAAGTATGGTGTAAGTCCAGTTCTACATTTCAATCCATTTTAATGAGCGGTGAAATGAACTAAAACACATTATGATTCTATATCAAGGCATCTGAGACTGGTTTTGCAACACTCTCGAGAGAGATATAACGATCAAATTTAATAAATATTTATGAAAAGATTTCGATCGCGATTAGCAGATGCTAATTTCACTGGACGAGAACTGTTGGAATTGATGGTTACATTCACTTGATACGAGATAAACGGAAAGCGGAAACAAGCGATTTGCTACTCATATTTTCACCCATAGACGGTGCACATCTATTAGCTCTACCGAAATTACGACGGATAACGGTACACGAAATCACTTAAAAAGCCTCTCGCGCAAGACCAACAGATCGCTCGCGACTGAATCATAATCCGGTAATCGTATCCCAAGCAACATTTTCTGATTCATGAATTTTTGAATATTCAACATTATTAACGAAGTAATTATTAACGAAGGATCTCTAAGACGCTCTTTTTTTCAATTTCCGCAACAGGGTCGATCAATAAGTCATATTTTCTCATTCGTACTTTTTTTACAAGAGAGATTCATATTAAGCCACACATATATATATCCAATTTTCATATACTCCGTATATAAAACTTATTCGAATAACATTCAACGTGAATCTTATTAATAGCAATAAAATAGAATCAGAGAATAGAATAGCTTTTCATATAACAAATTAAAATACACATTTCCTGAATTTTTTTAATTCAGACAGAATTAATAAAAAAATATTATAATTTCTCCATAATTTGGACGATTTAGTTGCAATAATTATTTAGAATTAAGCATGTCTTTTATATCGACATAATTCCCGAAACGCGATCGTTGCCGTCGATCACCGTCGAGGATCAGCGGATCAGCGCGATCAGGCTGAAAGATATCTAATTCAGAAAATATCAGGTACGATCGAGTCATCGTCTCCGTAATCCTCATTGTACTCCTCGGCTCCAGGAGGCACGAAAATTCCGCCAAGGACACCCGAGAGATTTTCACCTAGCCCCATTGCCGAAGCTACCCCAAAGACCAATCTCATCACCAGCAGTCGCATAAAATTCACCACGTTTGTCTCTTTGCTCTGCAACGATAGCTGCGTCGTTTTCTTCGACCTGCTATCTGCATACCGAATCTACGAATTACAAAATAATTTTCGAAATATTGATCAAATATCAAAGAGCAATTAAAGAGAAGAGAAAATCTCGAAAAAGAGGAGAAAATAAAGTAAGACGACTCGAAATCCAATATCGACTGGTCAAACCAGATTTATTTACGACTATACGAGATCGTTACGTGTCGATCGTAAACATTGTAAAATGATAATAACAATGATAATTTCAACATATTATTAAATATCACTGATGACGCCCGATGACGACTCAAAGACTGCTAATCGAATCGTTGAAAGAAAGAAAGAAACAAAATAAAGTTAGCGAAAATTTGTACTCACGCTCGTGCAAACGAGCAAAACTCCAAACAAAACTATTCGGGCTCTCATAGCTGCGCAGCTGCGTTTGTCGGTGCGCGCGATAATGACTTCCGGCGACAAGGGAGCCGGCCGGCGACGGGAGGATGAGGATAGCTCGATGGCGATCGGCGTTTATCCAGGAAAACGACGTCGCGGTATTTGTATACGAGCGAGGCATTCGCGCGACCAACGATCTATCGCGCAACGTTCGCCGAATAGAACTGAGGATGTGAGGATGGGGAAAATCGAATGAACACGGCCAGTCTCCGCGAGAGTCGACCTTTTTTCACCACGACGCGACGCGATGTCTCGAGAAAAGAAGAGAAGAGAAGAGAAGAGAAACGTGGTATAATCGAAACGCTGACCCGCTCCCCCGATCAACCGGCTAAGCGAAATCGACGCGTCGTCGATATGCCCACCGCCATCGCCATCGCCACCGCCACCGCCACCGCCACCGACTATCGCAGAACCTAAGTTATTCTACGATAACGGTACACCACGAAAAAAAAGGCATCCAGGCCAGTCTCGGCTTGGCTTCGCGCTTCGCGTGCGTCTTGCGCCATAAGCCATAAGGTTGCTCGCCAGTTCGCCACTCTCGCCAGTCATCGGACGCTTCGCTTCGCGTCGCGTCGCGTCACATCGCCATGTCCGACATGCGCGTTTATCGCTACATCACGCATTTCCACGCTAGATCTGAACAAATACCAATTATACCATTATCCAGTGCAATCGTGGCGAAATTTTATCAGCTAGGTTGTTTAGCGAAATCTTAGGAAATATTGTACTAATGTTATTGGTACTTAACTGACAATTTTTTTATTTTTTATTTTTCACGAGATCTCCTAACGATTATTTGACAAAAACGTTACTATTTACGCAAATAAAAACCGTAGGTAGTAAAATTTGATTGCTTTTTTTTGCTAGACCCCTGAGAAAGTTTATCATCTAATATAAATATAACGTGAACTGAGGAAAATATTTTTAGCGTAATCATGGAGAGCGTAGTAGATAGCGAGATTTGGAGAACGTGCGTCCACACAGAACTATATATTTAAGATAGAACGTGGATATGAGATAAAAACTAAAAACTAAAATACATTTTTTTGTCGATTTATTAGTAATTTATTAATTTTGTAGATATTTTAATACTGTATTAAATTAATTTATTATATTAAGTATGAACATTTAGGTGATGGTGTTTGTTCGAGTTCTCCATTTATGTATTCTTCTATTATTTTCGCGACTTATTTCTTCTTATATAAGAATAAGATAATTATCCACCCTGTACTGTTGGCCTGCTTCCTAATACGCGGGAAAATGATGCGCGATAGATCCCGATGAGCTGTATGCTCCTCGATGCTGCTAGAAAACGCACGAGAAATTAGCCTGAATCGTAAGCGCCGATGAAATCTGGCACGGATCGTTAACTGGCGCATCATCCATTCGTGCCGTATATTACGCGATGTGTTACGAAATTTTTTTGCACATCGTAATAAAACGCGCCGCTAATCATCGTTTTCGCGACTATCTTTTAGATATCTATTCTTGGAAAAAAAAAACACGATTTGAGTTTGAGACATATGTCTATTATTAGCAACACTCTAATAACTTTAGTGAATTTACTTTAGTTTCTTTTTCTTTTTCTTCTAACCATTCACTACCAGTGCGGTGATTATTAAAGATTTGCATTATAATCGCGAAAAAGATAAGATATAAAGAAGTTTCTATAAACAATACAAGCAAGTTTATTGAAATAACTGCAATGAAAAGCCGCTGAAAAGAAATTGTAATTTTCTCGTTACTAAATTAATTATAATGAAAAGTAATATGTTAATAAGTGTCACGTGTACTATCGCGGATGGTAAAATTTTCTTATGACAAAAGATTCTTATCAGTTTTGATTTTCAATCGATATAGCGAAATTACTTTATCGTTTTTGGACTGACAGAATTTTGCGCGTATAATTGATAAGCGATTATGCATTCGTCAGCAATCGAATGAAAATAAAAAAGCTCCGTAATGACGTGCGTAAATGATGATACCGGTTGTGACGTTCGATCAATGCCTAAAATTGAAAGACGACAACAACGATGACGATGGCGATGACAAAGAAAGAGAGAGATAGGATAATTCCTTGACAATGAGATTTGATCGTCGATCTGTCTTGGCGACAAACTACCGAAGTGGCCGATGAAAGACAGGATGCGAGCGGGACCGGACGTAACGAGCTTGGCATACGCAAACAGTTCCAGAAATGAAGGAAACGCACCTCGGTCGTATAAGTCATTGTCGTGCCGCAGTAACTTTTACGCCTTGTTACGATCAAGATAATGCCGCTAACAATATATAAGTGTGACACGCCTTCTAACAATAAGTTATTTGCTAAAATAATAGTTATTGTAACGGGTGCCATTAGACATTCACGAGGCCTCGTTGGTTCGCGCTTTTTGCTACTATCTCTAAGCGTACAAGGAACACAATATAGAATTTTATTGTATATATATGTATATATATTTATAAATTTTATACATTACGTTTATATATGGAATGTTTTATTTCAAATCAAAAATATTCCATTCCGAAGAAACGTCGTAGAAAATAAGGTAATCGCACAGATCGTAGCGGACACTTAATATGTAATTATGCATGGTATATCAATAAACGTAACTTCGACGAAACAATGAAAGTCAATATCGACCGATGTGTCTTTCTGCTATTACATATGACAGGAGCATACGCTATATACGTACGTAATACATATACAAACGGCGGTAAAGCGTTTGCGGAGTTCATAGACCCAGCTGGGACATTATATCTGACTCGAGCAACAGCTCAGAGTATATAGGTACTTATATACATGGTGCAGGAATACATGCGGAATTAAAGCATATTTTCCATACACATTCCACGAGAATAACCATCATTTGAGAAACTGGTTCGTGCTGAAATTCATATTGTTAGCACGTGTGCGCTTACAATCATTTTTACGTTGAGTCTTCAATTTCAATTGACCGCGTAATCGGCGAGTCGAGATTCACCGCGCAATCATTCGCAATTATCGCGAACGCGTCATTAGATCTGATGTCTTCCATCTGGCTCACAGCTTGGAAATTGAAAAATCGGTAATCCGTTATCGTCTCGTTTTCTTTCTTTCTCTTCCTCCCACCCTCTCTCTCTCTCTCTCTCTCTCTCTCTCTCTCTCTCTCTATTTTGTTATTCGCATTTTGCGTCAGATACAATTTATAATAATATAGTGGCAGAGATGATTAAAGGAACAATTCGCCAGTAGTGATGGTTACGCGTCAACCGCGAAATATTGATCGTTATTTATTGGCAGAAGATCGTTTGCTCGTATACATACCGCATGCCGATGTATAGTACATATCGTCAGGTATTGGAACAATAGGCCGTACCATCGTCCTCCTCTGATTCACCCGCCATAGCCATTCGGTTTCCTCCTTTACGCCTCGCGTCCTGCAAGAGAGACAACTCCTGGCCGATCCTCTCTCTGTCAGTGCATGCTTTACCTTCGTGCATGACACTTTGTTTGAATCTCGCGTCGTATTCCGTTCGGCGCTCCGTTTTATATAAACTATAAACAAACAATTTCTTAAATTGCTTCACTCTCTCAAATTTCTTATAAATCAAGTAATAATTCTGAAATTATTTTCCTGACATAAACTAATTTACTTAATTTTACACGTTGTATAATATATTGTAAAAAATATTTAAGCTTCTCCCCAATATGTCAGCACGAATAGAACGAACATTCGCTTCAAATGGAGAGATGTTTGGCTAAGTTCCTTTTCTTTTAAAATTGCTTGTTTTAATTTTGTAAAGGAATAAATAAATGTGATTATACGGAGATTTTAAACTGCGGTGCGTGTCGCACTTTTGACGGACACAGTTTCGGTCGACTGGGTTATCAGGGGTTGATGTGGAGAGATCGTTGCTCACGATGAATGCGGAGGAAGCTAAAGTGGGCTGCTTTCAAATGGTGTTAGTGCTGCTACTCGGAATAAACTATGTCATCGTCGCCATGAGTCACGCATTGCCGATTTTTCATAACTACACACCAAAATTTTATTGTCAGGTAAGAGTATGAAAGGAGCTAAAAAAATCGCAGAAATTTTTATTTTGACGTAATATTTTATAAGACAAAGTTATGATTTTAATTCAGTGACGCGTGAAATATACATATATACATATGAATTAAATCTAACGATAGAACGTTAATTTGAACCGTTTGATTAATTTAAAGAGTATTAAGTAATATATATATATATATTAACATTTTATATTTTATATAAATTATATTTTTTATAAACATAAAAATAAGAAATATAAAATATAAAGAAGAAAAAATTATATAAAATTAAATGATATTTAGCAAACATTTTTAATCAATTTAAAATTTATATTTTGTTCTCGATTATTATATATATTTGTTTGATACCTAAATATAAATTATTAAGAAAAAGTTGTTTAAAAAGACTCACTCTCTCTCGCTCTCTGTAGAATGCAATAATTTGATATAATAAACAAACTGTTATTCTAGACGAAAGATTCAACGAATAAAAGCTTTGGCTGTCAAATCGCAGCAAATTCCTCGATCGTTGCCAATTTGACTTCTGCGTCGCCGGAAGTGCCGGTGCTTACATCCTGTTCCGGCAAATATCGCTTCGTGACAGAGTTTACGGAGAACAGCGTAGTCACCGAATGGGGTTTAGTATGCGAGAAACGATACTTATCTTTTCTTGGGCCGACCGTTTATTATACGGGAGTACTTCTGGGTGCGTGGATCGCTGGACTCCTAACTGATCGTATTGGCAGACTTCCGATCCAAGCGATATGTCTTTACGCGCAAGGCACGATGGCGGTTGCACTCTACGTTGTGCAGGTAACCAAATTTTCCATCACAATATTACAGAGAGTATTCGACGGATTGAGAGCTCAATCATTATATTTTTAGAAAGACGAGAAAATTGATTTGGAAAATTAACATTAATTTTCTGAAATTCTTCAAAAAGTGGCTTAGATTGTTATCGCATTCGATTTTTCGTAATATAAAATTTACGACCGATGGTTCTCTATTAATTCTTTTCATTAATCGGATCGCGATTCGATATTGTGTGTAATATTTGAGCGAAAGAAAAGAAGCAAAATACGCAATGTTGCTTGTTCTAATGTGTGTAACAATTAAAATTCAAAGATGTTAAAAGAAGATAAAATTTGCAACTTTAGAACTATCCTGCATTTTTGGTGCTACGTGGTCTTCAAGGAGTATTTGTTCAAGGCTTGCAGAATTCCACGTATATTCTCTCCCTGGAACTATTTCCAGCGCGATCTCGAACTCTCGTTGCATTGATTATGCAGATTTCCTGGTCGATCGGTCTCGTACTGCTCGCGGTACTCAGCTACGCGATACCAGATTGGCGAATTTTGCAGTTGGCTGTTTCTGTACCTACCGCGATCACTGTGCTGTACATTTGGTAAGGAAAAGAAAAAGGCGGAAGAAAAAGAAAAAACATCTATACATATATAAAAGAAAAAAAATAGTTCAACCGACACAAAAGTACACACAAAAATCTTCAAGATATCTTAAAAAAACGTCTTACAATTTTAAAATCTCTCAAGCATTATATTTATGAAATCAGTGACATTAAATAAATATAAAAAGAACCTCTTCTCATATTATATCGTGTAAAACAGGATTATACCGGAATCGCCGAGATGGCTACTAGCTAGGGGAAAATCAACAGAGGCCGATATGGCGCTCGAAAGAATCGCCATATATAACAGCTGCTGCATTGGGTTGCGAACGAAGAATATTCTTGTGCGAGAAGCATCCGTGAAAAGTAACACAACGCCGATGAAACCAGAGAGGAAGTCGCGAGTCACCAGCGTCGAACTTGAGAAAGCGAGGGCTGACGAAAATCAACGAGAAGAAGCTACGAATTTGTTGAACGAGTCGGAATTAAATAAACGAAAAATTATAGGTATAAATAATGAACGCACATTTTAAAATACGTACAAATTTATATAGAAGTTGACAGAGAAATATATACCATATAAACATTAATTTCTTTTTAATTTAGAGACACTAGAGACTTCGTATTATACATTTTCTCGACAATATTCAACATACAATACTAAGAAATTTATTTTAGAGAGAACTTTAGAAGCCAATTCGGTCGAGTCGGAAAACAAATTTTCCAACGTGGAATTACGCCGAGAGACGCCAAGTTCAGCGGAAGATTTTGACAAGAGACATTTGCCTTCGAGTTCCAAGTGCGATCGAAACGCAAAGATAATCTCACAATCGGAAGGCGATCGAGAGATTTCCCTGAAAGGCGCAGAAGAGGTAGTGGTGTTGCGTAGAATAAAGAAAGAAAAAACAAATGAAAATGAAGAGAAAACGAGAAATAGCATTAAGAAACAGACCGCAAACAAGATAAGCTCGACATTCAAGAATGCAATCGAATCGTCGATATTAAGAAAATACGGTGCTATAATGATTTGTCAATGGTAAAATATTTTAAAAAGTAATTTTTTTACTCCTTTTTATCTCCATTTACTTTTATCCTTAGACACTATATGTATAATATAATAAAATGTGCTTTAAATATTTTTAAAATTTCAATTCTACGATGTCATTTAAGGTGGACGTCTACAATAGCGTGCAGCATACTTGATGATCTGGCGCCAAGTTTTCCAGTTAACAGGCACGTCACGTTCGCCCTGGGCGCAACTCTCGAAATGGCGACGTATACATTTGTGTACTTTGTATTATCTAGATATGGTAGACGGCTGCCAATGTGCACATACCAATCTCTCAACGGTGTTGTTTGTATTTTAATTGCGGCTTTCTTCATTTTAACCACCGCCACTGCACCATGGGCCGGTACATATTACGAGACAAAGAAGATATAGCTTCCTCTAGTGCAGCACATTTATCAGTCACAAGATTTTACTAAATTTTCCATAGAGTACCGCAGATGTTTTTGGCACACACACATCATGTAAGGTTTCCGTTTCAGATCTCGCAAAAACGATAATGTTGCTGTTCGGCAGAGTGACTATCGCGAGTACCCTTTCAATCGCCCACTTGTATACCATTGAAATATTCCCAACAGTGATACGAGGTAGCTGCTTAGGCTTATGCGTGGTGTTCGCAAAAATCGGCAGTCTAAGTATACCGCATTTACTTTTATTGGTACGTTACTCATTTTTATCAGTTTTTATATATCATTCGATATATTTTCTATTTATAATATTTTATATTTACATATCTATCTATTATATATCTAGTTTTTTTCTAGAATGCGCTACCTTTTAATTTGTGCTATTTCCAACGAATTAAGATTTGTCAATTGCAAAATCAGCTAATCGATGCACAATCGTTAGAAATGCAAAATAATTTTTTTTTTTTTTAATTTATTAGAAGCAACACGTATCACTTTCGATACCGTTACTAGCCGTTGGAATGTTGTGCCTCTTCTCCGGCGTGTTGGCGCTGATTTTACCAGAGACACTGAATAAAATTTTACCAGACCAAGTGGTAGATGTGGAGAATGTTATCAGTAACAATAATTGCAAGAGTGACGGTGTCAATATAGAAAATGACGCGAAGGAAAAGGATTTGACAGAGAGACAACGTCTAAGGGAGAAACTCTTTTCAGAAGACTGGGTAGATGCCGGCAATGGAATTCTGGTGAATTTCACGGAAAATAAAAATACAGAGTAATTTATAAAATAAAACAACTTTATATTTAAAATTACCGTACTTTTTTAATGGACATCTTCAATCCGTTTTATTCGTACGAAACGTCACACAGTCGCCGATATAAAATATTTAAAAGCTTACCTATAGGTATATTACAAATAAAACAAATATCATATATATTTATATAAAATATTATACGTTGTTTGCATATATGTATAAACAGAAACATGAATCGGATAACATTATCATATTCATGACAATAAATATTTATTTTTATTTTAATATTAAGCGTAAAAAGATAGCATATATACATGAAACTCTCGTTCAAGAATAAGAAGAGACTCAGGTTGATTTGGTAAAAGCAAGATTCATGTTTTGAAAACATGTGATAGACAACTTTTAAAATTTTATGTATGTACATATTGTTATGGAGATCCATGGTCCACAAAATACTCGATTGCGGCTGTGTTCCAAAATTCATTGCCAGCGCTGAAAATTTATAGTATACATTAGTTGTACTATGGATTTCCTGCACTGG
Source organism: Temnothorax americanus (assembly GCF_048541705.1). Lineage (NCBI taxonomy): Eukaryota > Metazoa > Arthropoda > Insecta > Hymenoptera > Formicidae > Temnothorax > Temnothorax americanus. The sequence goes on along the minus strand of NW_027509264.1, from coordinate 4,368,552 downwards.
CAGTGAATTTTGGAACACAGCCCGCGTTAAATATTTGCTCGTAATATGTGATATACGTGAAAAGCGATGTAAAATATTAGCGCCTATCATGACACATCCGGACGAGACACCGATACGAACTAGGCTCGAGATATCCGCTTGTTCTTTTCTAATTTGTTCACCCAGAAGAACAATCTTTTTTTCTTAAATTTGTCGATATCTATCAGACACAGAAAAAAACAAATATATCGACAAAAATAACATATAGAGATACAATATAATAAAAGAACCTAAAAATAATGTAATACAAGGATAATGTATTACGAATATTTTATTATATTTTAAGGTATTGTTGCGTATGGAGATTGTCAAACTTTTTACTCGCAAAACAATTTTGATAAGCATAAAGCACCAAAAGAAAATAACAGTCACAGATTCAATCGCAATGCGCACAGAACGACGGCGCTCATAAATCTTTGAGTAGGATTTGATAAACGCCAGCTCATCGTCGAGGGAATTGATTTTCACTTAACAATTTTCTCGCACGTTATAGAAATGTTACATTATTAGGTACGCACATATAACAATTATAACGTAATAAGACTGAACAGGGAAAAATGAACTGTAACGACTCAAATATTCTTTTTCTAATTTTCCTGATTTGCTAAATAAATAATTTATTCGTATTTATACAAGAAAGAGAGAGAGAAATATGATTTAATGAAACGTGATAAAAATGTGGGTAAATTTGTGAGTTATCACAGTCTCTCAAGCAACAACCTAAATCAATCGGTTTCCATAAAAAGCTATCGTATTGAAAAATTATACGAGATGTAGACTCCATCTTCAGACACATAGAATAAATATGAAAGTACGATTTCAGGGAACCTTGGGTTGAGCGATGCCATTGTTCTGAGAATTAGCGTGTTGCGTTTGCTCAGCAGCTGTTTGCAGAAGTCTTGTTCGACGTCTTGTATAATGTTGCCATAGTAGAATCTGCTGATCGTCAATAAACTTTGTACATTGAGAATTCACAACTTCTCTTCTAAAGTGCTCGTACTGCAATAAATCCAGGAAGTACAAGCACATGGGGTACTTTAAATACTTTGCATATTCCGGTTCTTTCCAGTATAACAGGTACTTGAGATAATTAATAAATGTTGTGTCTTTGAAGTAGCCACGCTGTGCCAAAACTAGAATCATATTTATCATAAATAAAACAAGTTTTTCTTTCAAAGCTAATTATAAATAGGGAATGCAGAAGGATCATTCTTGCTTACAATTCAAATAATTTGGATTGGCGAGGCATTGCACAAATTCTAACTCAACCTGAAATCGTAATCGCTGTTGATCATCTGTCTCTGGAGCTCCTGAAATATAAATTTTGCAGTATTCTTCTTCTTCTTTCGAGATGAGATTGAGAGAAAAGCTCGTCGATTAACTTTGTAGCGATATAACGTAATACGCAATTAGATAAAAGATAAAATTGGTTGTTACATAGCTCAAAATAAGTTAGGTTAAAGCAAAAATATTTTATGTCAAGTAATTTTTTTGAAATTTATTTCAGTCACAACGTATTAAAGGACTAAAGATAGCTGTATAATTGAGAAAAGATAGGTTAGAATAGAGAGATGCTAAACGTAGAACGAAGAACAGGAACGTACCGTTCATTCCAATGAAAGATGGTTTTCTGCCTTTCATGAGCCCCGGCGGATCATCCAGTCGGTTCATGGTACATCAACCGTCGAATATTTGATACTTGTCGTCCTTCACAACGAACATACGAAAATGATGCTTGGCAAGTATTCCACAACTCAATTCACACAAACGAATGCAAACAGACTCGTCGGCCGTCAAATCAAATGCGAAATACCGATGCCCTTTCGTTTATACTGGTTTATGCCGTCAATCCGATATCGGTGCTGCGTGGTTACGCGCAGTTATGTGATATTGGTATGTCGGTATGTGCCGTCCGCCGTCCGTATGTGGTATCCTGTGATCCTGTAACGTCGTCGTCCGGGTCGTCACCCATATAACTGCCCATGATGTATGTATGTATGTATTATTGTATGTATGTATGTATGTATTCTTCCATCATGTAACTGCCCATAACCCATAACCTAACCTATATCATTCTCGTCAGTCGTCAACACGTCGATCGCAGCGCCAAGCTATGGGAAACTAATCGGAACGAATATATATCGCGCACGACGTTTGAAACCGTTTACTTATATAACGTTTACGTGACTCGTTTATATAACTAATTATACTTTTTTTTATGTCGTTACATATATGTATATGTATATAAAAGCATATCTAGGAGTTGAAAGCGAAAGAAATGTTCAAAAAACCAGAAAATATCACCATTTTTGGAAAAGGTGTACAAAATTCCCACAATATTATTATTGAATTAATTGTGTAAAATCCAATCCGGACTGTAAACTGTAAATGGTGTTTTTCTCTCTAATTGATTATCGCGTACATTGTAAAACGGTCATGTTTCACTTACCGTTAATAATTATTTACGATATTGCGATCCCCGATCCTATATGCATGTCGATTGTTGACAATTTGTTTTATGTATAAAACATAATGGTAAAATTATATAACAATGTACATACAATGTGCAGCAACGACAAACAAAGTTCAAGAAAAATGTCTCTTAATGCATAACGATAGCAAGTTATCAGAACATAATTTCTGTCTGTCAAGAATTTAATTATAGTGATTTCAGTTATAGTGAAGATATAATTGTACGTTAAATTGTTGTCTGTATCACGTGTACTAGCTTCGTGAGATAAAACGCAAATCTTCGTATGGTCACGCATAGTGCTACCTTGAGAGTCGGTGAGTAATAATCGCGTCATATTCCAGTCGAGTGTTAATCAAGCAAGTCCTTCCTCGCACGAGACTTATATACGCCTGAATAAAAGGTAATTAACTTTTTCTATCTTATTTTAACACATAATTATTTTAAAATATCTATTTATATATTATGATATTCTCCAATCTAATTTCTATATATCGTGGGTTAAATATTTAAAATTAAAGACATTTATCTTTTATCCTCCACGTACCATCTCACATTTAAAAATATTTCTTACATTAATAGAAAGTTTATATACGAGTGAAGTCAACTATGTCGCTGGTCAAGAGGATTTCCTACGAGGAAGAAAAGAAGAAAAATCCCGAGTTGAAAGATTCCGATATACAAATTCTAAAGGACTGGGCCATGAAACAGTCGCATCTTCCAAAAATTTTAGACGTTGAATATGTATTGTTCTTGCACAGTAATTACTATCGTATCGAGGCTGCTAAGAACACCATCGAAGAATATTACACTTCCAGAACTCACATGCCAGAATTTTTCTCCGACAGGGATCCACTTGGGACAAAGCAATTGCGAGAGATATTCAAAGTTGTGTGAGTATTGAAAATTTGTTTACGTATTCGAGTAATAAATATTTTAACAATATATCCAAGTGCATGCTGACAGTTATAATATAGACTTTGAGGTATTTCGTGTCATAAGATTTCATATGTTTGAATATATCTTCATTTTTATTCGTACATTTCTGAAGTGAAAATTAAAATTATAATAAATAATAAGCAATATAAAGGTAAAAAATAAAAAGGAGCTGTCGAGCTTAAATATCCATAAGATATCTAGATATAAAAATAAAATTCAATCCACGTGTGCGTAAAATAATTAAATTTATTTAAAAAGGGCGTCGATGACACTGCCAATGACAACGAAGGAAGGATACAAACTTGTTTATACGAGATTAATAGATTATGAACCGTCACGTTTTGTTTATAACGACGTCATGAAGTACTTTTCTATGGTGGTTGACTTGTGGTTGTACACCGAAGGGAGCGCCGAGGGTCATGTAATTATTATAGATATGGCAGGTGCTACCTTCGCTCATGCTGGCCGTCTTAGTCCCATGGCGATTAAGAGATATCTTTATTATTTACAAGAAGCTATACCAATCAGACTTAAAGGTCTGCACTTTATTAACACCAACGCAGTCATGGATATCATTTTGTCGATGATGAAGCCGTTTATGAAAAAAGAGTTAATGGAGGTGGTAAGAACAATAAAAATATTTTACATTAAACATAAAAGAGTTCCACGCATGTAAATAAATAAAGAAGATTTTGTTTTTTACTTAATTCCGGATCAATTTTTATTTGAAACTTGTTTAACAAAAATAATTTATATTAAGAATTAAAAGATGAGTACGCGGTGAGTATAATGATAACGTTTTCTCTAAAAAGATATAAATTCAACATACATTATTATTATTATTATTTGATTCCTAAATTTTTTAAATATAGTAACGAATACGTCTTATATACACATACACATACGTATATAATAATACATTTTCGATATATTTTCAGTTACATATTCACCCCACGAACTCCACGAAGGACACGCTGGCAACGTTTGTGCCACTGGAAGCATTCCCTTGCGATGTAGGTTTAGGTGGAAAAGCTAAACCGTTCAAAGAACAACAGGAGGAGATATTAAAAAAGATAGAGGATCATCGTGAATGGTTTCTACAAGATGAAGTCACGGGTCGTGTAAACGAAGCATTAAGAGTAGAAAAAAGCAAGACGATGGATTTGTTCGGGGTCGAGGGAAGTTTCAAGAAACTAGATATAGATTGACTCGTTTAATTTATGTCGAAAGTATAACTACGTAAAATTGCTTAAAATATATTTATATCGATTTATATATCGATTCATAAATATACAATTTTTTATATTCACGTGTGAGAATCGCGCACGAAATAAGTAAATATTTGATGCTTATAACACAATAGAATTAACAATAATTATACAAATATAACGATTATCCAAAATTTCATTATAGTTTATTCATTGGCAATTAATTAACTGATTTTGCAAAAACTATTTACGCGGTTCATATGTCTCGAAGATTAGAAATTGTTCCAAAAAACGTAATATGCGGTCTATGATAATCACGATATATTAATATATAAGTTAAAAGATCTCTAGAAAAAAGTGATATATTAATCCATATTAACTAATATTTGAAACGTTATAATAATACATCGTAATTCCAAGTATAATGATCTAAATATTGTGATGGAATATTAAATAGCTTTAACACCGACAACCGGCGGAGATGTAAATCTGTAAAATTGTAATGTCATTCTGCTATTATGTTCATAAATTTAATCTAATATACATATAAGCAAAATTTTTTACTCAAATAAGTCTTGAATTTTGACATTTTAATAACGGCACTAGAATCTTACGACGCAATCTGTAAAGTGTGATATTATTTGAAAAATCGAGAAGTGAATTTATTTCGATTGTGTTTCTCATAATTATGGATCTTAATTAATATAATACGCAATTATTATAGATATATACGTAATGCACTTTTGTACGTAGCACGCATAATAGATTTATTTAGTCGCGTTAGTTCTTATAGAATCACTAGATGCAATTTTCTTACAATTTATTTCAACCTGATGTTACGTTAAAAAAAATAAAAGGAGTTAACATACAATATAACGTAGAGTATTAATTCAATTAATCTTCAACCGACTTTTACCTAACAGTATATTTTGATAGATCATGGCGTACTTTCTTTGTAAACTTTTTGAATTTTTGCAATATCTTCAAAATTGAAGAAAATATAGTACACGAAAATGTGCGTGACGTCATAATGTTGTTGCGAAATGGTTTTTTTTTTTAAATTCAAAAAGTACTAAAAATCTCTTAGATTCTCTACATTAATTATGGATACCGCTTAATAAAAAAATTTTACTTGAGAACCCAATTAATACGTTTCGTGCCGCGTCTACCAATGTTGTGTTCTCCGCATTTAAGCCGTCTCTAACATTTTGAAATGTAACATAGTTATCATATAATGTACCATCGTTGTGGTACACGCGGTCTGAATGGACAGTCGCGTAAAAACGGTGCGACATGGAACGTGTTAGAAACAATAAGATTTATATAACGCAATATACAAATGAGATCTACAAGCATATATACAATCAATTATAGTGCGTTCTTTATACATAATTATGCCTCAATCTCTTTTTTGTTATTTAGCTATATTAACTTGTAAATAGCTGTTTGAAATTAATATTTTTTTATCGCGCGATCGTGACTACGCAGATGGAATATTTTAGTCTTCGTGGAGCGCAATATGAAAGTAAGATTATTCTCGGCGTGTCGAACGCTCGAAACGCTCGAAACGCTCGAAACGCTCGAAACGCTCGAAACTCTCGGACATTCTCTTTTAGAAATCAGTGTGTAATCGACTTATCGCGTGCGCAGCAGCGATATTCTTCACTGTGTTACCACCATTTGTAGGACAGATCCACCTGTGAATAACCGGTTAAGGAACAACTGGTCAAGGTAGATTGACGATCTAATTTTTCTCTAACTAAAAATCTCATTTCAACTTCCGCAGACGCGGAATGAGATTGAAATGTGCTAAATATGTGGAAAGTGTGTACTATAGAAAATCATTAATAAAAGGAGAGTCTTGTGTATTGTGTATTGTGTGTATATGTGTATATATATAAATATAATCGTATTTTTGAATTTAAAAAATATGCGTATATAGAGAAAGGAAGGAAAGAAGATTAGTATAAATTTAAAATAAATTCACATATATATGAAATGCTAAGGTTTTTAACTTAATGTTGTGTATCTATGTATATAATATATAATCGCAGAAAAAATAAGTACAAATTTTAATGAATATAGATACATTCGCTAAATTAACGTATCTGGCTTATCTTGATTATTAAAAAATGTTATCTACGATAACGATAGTGATGCGTTTTTACAGTTTCAGATTTTTTTCTAATTATATGTTATAGCAACATATTGTTCTATCTCGCAAGAGATATATTTTTGATATCAATAACATTATCGAGTTTATAATTGATTTAGTAATCGTATCGATCGTATTTTTAATTAATTAAAAGTAAACGTTTGCGCTCAATATACATTATTTATGTATATTTGTATTTTTTTCTTGTTTCTTTGCATGATTTCATATAATTCTTTTTCTTTTTCCCGCAAGTGTGTCTAAAAAAAAAATTATAAACGAGGACAAATTTGTAGGTCGATCAGAGCACCGATGTCTGCACTACCGACTCGATATGTTAGTATAGAAGAAGAATGCAAGCGAAATCCGGAACTCAAAATGTCAGATCTGCAAATGTTAAAGAATTGGATGGAAAAGCAGCCTCATCTGCCGCGAATAGAGATGGTGTATCTTGTTATGTTTCTGCACAGTAACTATTATCGCATAGAGCCGACCAAGAAGACGATAGACAATTTTTTTACCACAAGAACGCTTTTGCCAGAAGTGTTCTGTAATAGAGATCCAATCGCGTGGAAAGAATTGCGAAAGGCCTTCTCTGTCATGTAAGTGATCCTGTCAAATTATTAAGATCAGCGAGTATCATTAAAAATCATATGGAAATATAAGAAAAAATTAAGTATTCTTTCGATAATAGAGCAGCTGTGCCATTAGAGGAAAAAACCAAAGAAGGATACGTCATGACACTTGTCAGATTTCTGGATCCAAATCCGAATAAATTCGATCATTTCGAGTGCACTAAGTATCTGCTTATGACGTGCGAGGTTCAAAATGTGGTGCATGGCACCAGCGAGGGATTGGTTGTTATTCTTGATGCAGCTGGCCTGTCTTTCAGCCATGTCGCTGCTATGAATTTAATGGGATTAAAAAAAATTTTATTCTATATACAAGAAGCTGCTCCGGTTCGATTGAAGGCCATACACGTACTGAACGCTATGCCCATAGTAGATACGTTTTTGAATTTGTTAAAACCCTTCATAAAGAAGGAAATGATGAATCTTGTAAGTCAATGACACGTTAAGTCTCTTCTTTTTAAGAAGCATTTAAGAAGGAAAAAATATAAGATATGAATCATTTATTACTTTAGCTGCATTTTCATTCAAACATGGAAACCGTGAAAAAATATCTACCTATCGAAGCTTTGCCAAACGAGTACGGTGGGAAAGCGGGACCTATCGAAGAAATAGCAGCTAAGCATATCCAATTGCTGGAAGAATTTCGCGATTACTTTCAGTATGACGAAGCTAATGGACGAGTGAACGAATCTTTGCGAGTTGGCAAATGCGAAAGTGCGGAAAATCTATTCGGTGTAGACGGTAGCTTTAAAAAGTTGGAGCTAGATTAATCAGTTAAATTTAAATTTCTTCAAAAAATTTTTTAATATTTTTTGTGTCCTCTCTCTCTCTCTCTCTCTCTCTCTCTCTCTCTCTCTCTCTCTCTCTCTCTCTCTCTCTCTCTCTCTCTCTCTCTCTCTCTCTCTCTCCCTCTCTTCAAATACTACAAAGCATCATATTTTTGCTCAGTAATTTTTTTACCATTTATATAAGTTATATCAACATTTACGAAGGTAAACACAAAAGAGGATTTGTATAATATAATTTGATTGTCAAATTATCTCAATAATTATATTATTTTGTGATACACAAATTGTATGCATAATTATTGTTATGTAACTAAGTTACTTGAAAGATTATAATAGTTTATTATACATACACACATGCATGTTCATCACTTCTTAAGCGTTTCAATTGTTTGTGCCACAAATAAGCACTACTAATTGTAAAACCTTGACGCACATACATGTGTGTTGCGATCGTATAATGCTCGAATAGAAGTTACACGTATCGCAACGCATAATTTTCCGCTTGCACACCACTCTAATTAGAATTGATTTATAATACAAATTAAACTCGTATATCTGCAGTAGAAAACCGGTTCCAGCCAGCAGTGCTCGCTAAGTCTCTGAACGGTTCGCTTTACTAGCTTTGAAAATATCATATTGAAAATTCGGAAGGAAAGAAAAGGAGGTGTTTAATAATCGTTATACTTATGTTGTCATTTTCATACTGTTGTTAAGCATGGAGTAATAAATGATATATTATAATTATATAATTATAGGCTTTTTAATTAATTCTTGATCAAGGAATAATAACTAGAATAGTCCAAGCTTGATTAACATCAAGCATAAATTAACTATAATACTATTTAGTAATCCCGCTTTGCATGCATTAGTTCCTGACTAGTGATTGTTCAGGAAATAACTTTTTATCAGAGTTATCTGTTTTTTGACCAATAACTAACCAATTTTACGGATTTTTTTTCCAATTTGTGACCATGTAACAAATTCAAAACAGTAAAAACTGAATTGATTTTTCTCAGATATTTTTCTATTCAGATATAATAAAGTACATTTTAAGCTGCAATTCAAATTGCAATGTCAATAATGAAAAGAATGACATTAGAAAAAGAAATGAAGAAGAATCCTCAACTGAAGCTATCCGATATACAATCGCTGAGAGAGTGGTGCGAGAAACAACCGCACTTGCCAAAAATCGAGGATAGTTTTCTCGCCTTATTCCTTCACAGTAATTATTATCAAATGGAACCAACGAAAAACACAATCGAAAATTACTACACAACCAGGACGCATTTACCAGAATTTTTTGCAATCGGGATCCGCTCGAAGAAAAGAAACTACGACAAGCCTTCAAAGTCACGTAAGCGATTTTACGAATATTATAATAGTAAGTGAATAGTAGAGTGAATAGTGGTATAACTTGTTCGTGTATAAAACAGCTAATTTTTATAATATTTGAAATGTTAAAAGTATAATATACACTTTAAGATCTGTATACATAAAATAACGCAAATCCTACAATATGTAGGTATATAGATATACTAGTATTTAATTGTAGATTTTTAAGAATAATGCAGAGTAATTTTGCTAATATTTCGATGTACAGAAATATTGATATATATTAATAATAATTGAGATAAATTGATTTGTGACTTAAAAAGGGCTATATTTCCCCTAAATGGAATAACAAAAGACGGTTACAAGATTATATATGGAACATATCTGGACCCCGAACCTTCTAACTATATCTTCAATGACAACGCGAAATATTCCACGATGTTGCAAGACATATATTTTCTGACGAATGGTACGAACAACGGTTATACTTATATTGTCGATGCTAGTAAACTATCATTTGGTCATGTCGCGCGAATGAGTCCATTGGGATGGAAGAAAATGTTGTACTACATCCAAAATGCGGCACCGATGCGTCTAAAAGGAATCCATGTCATAAACGCGCCATCCGCCATGGAATTGTTGATGAACACGGCGAAACCTTTCATGAAGAAAGAGGTAATGGACATAGTAAATATCACAAATCGATTAATTAAATTCAAAATTGTAATTATTTAGCAGCAATATTGGCGTTTTTTAAGTAATATATTTATTCGCGCGGTCACATAGTGGTTGACATAGCGATCAAATAATTCTGTAATGTCTGAACAAATAATTATTTTTAATTGTATTTCTATAATCGTCACCGATAAACGTAGAAATTTTTGTGTCTAATTGTCCGTAATATTGAAATTTTTATAACCGAAAAAATTATATATACTAATTTCAATGCTACTATATCCTTACAATTAGTACTTAGGAAAGTTTTTCTAAATCATCTCATTTACTTTTCTTAAACATATATAGATACATTTTCATTCATCGTTTAAGGGCCTTTCCGAATATATTCCGGTGGACGTGCTGCCGAACGAGATGGGGGGAAAAGCAGGTTCTGTACATGAATTAGCGGAAATTCAAGTGAAGAAACTCGAAGATTATCGCGAATGGTTCCTGTTAGATGAGGTAAATAGACGCGTTAATGAAGCGTCGAGAATCGGCAAAAGCAAGTCAGTGAACGATTTGTTCGGTATAGAGGGTAGTTTTAAAAAACTCGATATAGATTAATATATATAATATTAAATAATTTTTTTATATATTTTAATATAGCTGATTATTCCATTTTTATTTTATCTCTTTTGTAATATATTATTTCGTACCTTGCACTTTACGTAACGTTTTACGTAATCGTATGCATCGTGCATCTATCCGAGCAAAAACAATTATTTATGCGAGAATATCGTAATCGCTGCAAAAACAGAAGACGAATAAAAAAGAAACGAACGATTGCTTGCTCGCCAACATCTAAATATCTAAAGTCTAAAAGATCTTGTGATAAAAGTCCAAAGTATAAACAGGTGCAATAGATTTTCATTATATTTTATGCAAATAACATAGACAATCTAAAGGTACAAAATCCGGTTAATTTATATATTTTTACGTTCTAATAGTATTAGAAATTTCACATATTATACCTATAATAAAAGCGATGGAATATTTATAAGATTAGGTCGCAAACACCATGAGATATCAAGTCTTTTTTTATTGAAACAGTTTGAGTCCTGACTAGTTGTTTAGACTAGCTTCTAAACATTGTGAATAATAAAGTGAAAGAAAAAAAGAATTTTAAAAATAATCACATTGTTATATAAATCTATCATATTTGTGCAACACATCCTAAAACTGCAAGGAGATAACAAATATTGTAAAAAATATTGTAAAAAATTGTTTTCTTATATATATATATATATAAACCAAAAGGTATTAAATATGAAATATAATCAGAGTTCTATTATTATTAGAAAATAATAAATGTTAAACAGTATTACCCCTAAATCACTATCAGTTTATTGAATTGTTATAATCCAGTTTTTAAAAGATTTATTATAGAAATTTATACTTTTATAAATAACTATTTTGTATACTTAAATTCATATGCGCGCGCGCGCGCAAGCTATAATGAATCGGGCTTGAGTTAATAGTAGAAAAATATAAATCTTATAAGCAGCGATATCGACGAGAAATAAAGAATATTTCCCGTGAAAAAAGAAAAGGTAAAAAAAAGACGTATGTGCATCGAGAATTATCATGTCGTTAAGAATTATACGTATATTTATATTATTGTATCTAGAACTTGTTCAATAAATTGAGTGATTGTAACGCTTTCAATCAATGAATAATAAACACATAATATTAAATAAAGTGCTTCTTATACAGTTCCATTCATTAATGACACAGATGCGAGCAGGAATCCGTTCTCAATAAATGCAGTGTTCAACTATATAATTAAACAGAAAAACTATACAGTTCTGCTCGAGAATTAATAAACATTCAAATAAAAAATATTAATAAAATTTCTGCAAATAATTTTTGAAGAAAGAAAGGATCGATTATGCGAGCCATATTCATATTACATTCAAATTGACAAGAAATTTCTATAAGTGGACTTCAGCATAATAAATAGTTTTCGAAAATTACCCATTATTATTTTTTGCTGCAGTTTTTTACAAATTATTTTACAATTGGATAATATATAATAAATATTACTTAATCATTATATACCTGTTATATCGGATGTAATATACTTGCAGTGTAAACTATTTTCCATCTATAGTTATTTGCTGAAGATAGTAGCTGCGCGTAGCTGCGACTATCATCAGTCGTACCGACTAATCTCTAAATATATCGTGAATTGACAATGTATTGACGTAATACATTTTTCATAGATTTGTCTTAATACTATTTTACTGCTTATTAGCGTAACGTAATCTTCAGCACGCCAATGACAAACTAAACTATTTTCACATGGCATTCGTATGTTTCTTAAAGTCATTCTAATAGCTTTGTTGAGAAGCGATTTCTCTTTTATTCTTTTGTGACACAAACACTTTTAAAAATGTTACGTGTCAGTATAGTCACGTGTCTAATAATAGAGAGTACTAGATAACTATTAAATGTAGATTTGTATGTAGTGTAGTATAGATTCATCCGTGTGCAGCTAATAATCCCGGAAACTCTAATATTTTTATATATGTATATGTCATCATGTTTTATCCATTTTTAAATATTGTGTGTGTGTGTGTGTGTGTGAAGAGGCTATCATATTAAATAGAGAAGACGTAGATAATTTTCGATGTAAATAATCAACATAAATAAATATTAATACTGATCTATACTGACATAGTAAATTATTAATACAATATTATTACAATAGATAACTCCCTCACTGCACTTTAATTGTTTGTTTTATATTAGTAGCGCGTTCATTTTTTATGTATTTATATAAATATGTATATTTTAATTTTTATTACGTATAATTATAAGAAATATACTCATAATAAATCCAAACATTCGTTGCTAAAGATTGCGTGTCTCTCATTTTTGCTGATTGGGAAAACTGTATGTGTCTATAAAGTAGAATTTCATACATTTTCATAAATTCCCTAATTATCATGAAGATAGCATGTTACGTCACGTACGACGTAAACGTACTCAACTGTCACGCTACGTTCTCCATTGCCGCTTCGCCACCGGTACCGTTTAAAAGGTCTATGCAGATCTCAATTAGTACTGTCTAAGACATCAGGCTGATCGTGAGACATTCGAAATTCTTTCACATACGTATATCCGAGCAGGTATATGGAACTTATAGGTAATATATTTCATTCGCTATCATTAAAATGATCATACTTTAGTCTTTAGTCTAACAATTGTGCAAGACAAGTTACTTGGCTTGCAAAGAATTATATAAGTATTGGGCACGCAATCATTTTTCAATTACGTTCAACTCCACATTGTAATGCATTATTTGGAAGATTCCGCACATAAACAAGTTAATGTAATATTGCATTTGAAAGTCAAAACAAAATATATATTATCTATATCGTACGTGTGGTATATAATTTAAACTCGTCGATATTCGCTGCCCGGTAACGTTCAGTCGTGAGCCGCGATCACGCGTCTCGAAGAGCATTGACTAGCTCCCAAACAGATATCTGACAGAGTCGATCTCGACGAAATCGTCCCGATTGAAATGCCGGGATACGAGGATTCACCGAAGGATCGCGAGCGGGAGAAAAACTTGAGAGTTCGTGTCGTTATATTAACAAAACGTTTATTTCGTGCACAAGGTGGAGCAAGGCGACGCCCGGAGCAATTCGCGTACACGCGGAGATTTTCGTCCTTCCGACAAGGCCGTTCCGCGAATCGGATGTAAAAATCGGAGATCTTGCAGTATACGTATAAATAAAAAATATATCCAGTTTTGCTACGATATACAATGTAGTAATGTAGTTATACGATTCTGTCAACATTGCAATGTTATTGCTTTCACTTCCATAGGAATTTAAATTCAAAGTGGCTGGATAAAACTAATAGTATCGATGGCTTCGATAAAACTGGTATCGTTCGAGGAGGAACTGAAGAAGAATCCTGAATTGAAAGAGGCAGATATTCAAATGTTGAGAGAGTGGTGCGAAAAACAGCCTCACTTGCCCAAGATATCAGACAGCGAATTAGCATTGTTCTTGCATAGCAATTATTATCGACTCGAACCGACGAAAACTACTATCGATACTTTTTACACAGTTAGGACTCACGTACCTGAGTTCTTCTCCAATCGAGATCCTAATAACAATAAGGAACTCAAAAAAGCAATTGAAACGGTGTAAGTATATTATTTATAATATTTTTCTTTTTAATTATTCGTTACATTCGTGTGTGTGTGTGTGATATTCCTTATATACACGACAAATAAATGCAGCAATATTTCTCGCAGAGAAATTTCGCATACAAAGTAGAAGTGATCTTATTATCGACAGAACACACCAAGTTTTGGAAGGAACTACTAAAGAAGGCTATAAAATCATTTATGGAAGACTCCTAGACGGCGAACCATCGCATTTTGTTTACAACGATGTGATGAAAAGCCTAAATATGGTGATCGATCTATGGCTTTACACCGAAGGCACTTGCGAAGGCCACATAATATTATTTGACATGAAAAACGTTTCTTTCGGTCACGTCGGCCGTTTGAGTCCTATGGGCCTAAAGAAATTCCTCTACTATCTACAAGACGGATTGCCTGTCAGATTGAAGGGTTTACATTTTATGAATTCTTCTCCGGTAATAGATGTCATTATGAATATGATGAGACCATTCATGAAAAAGCAGTTGATGGATATGGTAAGATTGAAATTATATACACACATTACCGATCAATTATCCATATCATTACATTAAAAGTGAAAAAGTGAAAAGATCAAATTTCCTATTTGATATAGCAAATTGTTTATATATTAAACAACGTTGCATCTTTGAAAATATAATTTTAAATGCTCTAGAGATAAGAGAAATATTGTATTTTACTTCTTTACTGCATATATATATATATATATAATATATATATGTATATAATACGTGTTTTAATTATATTTTTATTTTTTGAAAAAATTGCGTGGAGCGGAATATAAAAAAGTATAAAAGTTTTGAACTAGGTATATGTTTCTATAAATTCTAGTTTCATATGCATACCACGAGCGACACTCTGGAGAAATTCATATCGCTCGAAGTTCTTCCGAATGAATCAGGCGGTCAAGCCGGTTCTCTACAGGAGTTACATGATAAACAAGTAAAAAAATTGGTAGATCACGTTGCTTGGTTCCAAGAGGAAGAAGCTCATCGCGTTAATGAGGCGCTACGACCGGGCAAGGCGAAGACAGCAACGGATTTGTTTGGAGTTGAAGGAAGCTTTAAAAAGCTCGAAATCGATTAATTGAATAATTAAATGTTTTACAACACCAATGGTATAGCTATTTGGTTTTATTTTTAGAATACGCGGCGATAACCACACAGTTTTGGAAAATAAAAATATTAATCTATTTCATGTTTATTAACATTAAATATTTAACCAATCTTTATGGCATTAAATATAGTATAGTAATAACAACTAATAACAATTGTGCTGATTGTTGATTAGATTAGATCAGGTTAAGCATATAATAGTTAGATATATCATAATTGCATTGCACGAATCACAAATTTAATTATATTACTTCTTATTACTTCACGTTTATTATACTTGGTAATCAGGTTTCTTATTTGCGTTTCTTCATGTATATAATGTTTTTCTGCGGCAATCGAATTTAATTATTCAATCCTAGCATTTAGTAACAGATAAAATTATAATATTATGTTAATTTCAACAAAGATTATAGTATTAAATTTAAACATTTTAAATATATTTATACGTTAAGAAAGTTATTCTCATATAAAATGCGAAGCAAACGTTGCAATCTTTACTGCATTGAACAAATAAATAAGAAACAAGAAATTCTTCATCGTTATTGTAAATTTATTTTATTGTATAAATGCGAGACATTAATACTTGATGCATATAATCAACTATTCTGGTTAAATCTAATAGTATAAATACTAGAGTGATGTTAATTAATTTCATCTAAATAAATATTAATGTTAATATAAACAATTTTGTTATTTAAAATAACCGTTTTGTCAATGTAATAATAAGTTGAGTTTATAATATAATTATACGAATCATATAGAAAACTGCTTCGGTGTGAAGAAACCTTTATAATACCTGCTTTTCGACAGTTTCTTATAATACTTTCACCATCAAGCTATCCTCGCAGTAAACGGCCAAACGCGCGTGCGAATATATCGATGAAATAAGCCAATCGACTTCTCAGTCTCGCGTAATGAAATACATGATCGTAAGTAGAGAACATTAGATTTACGATTAATTAATATTATAATACAAATATTTCAGATAAATATCTGCATCGAATTCGATGCATATATAATAGGTGGTTCATATATACATATAAACACACAATATAAACAAAGTTTATAGGTGTGTATCTTATTATATGTATATGTATATTGTAAATTGCAATAGAGTACAATGCTATAATATTTTTATAAATAGGAAATCTTCCAAAATAAAGAAGGAAAATATAAAAACATCGTAGGGCAGATGATACAAATTAAAAAATTTCTTCAGACAGCGTACAGTTTACATGGCGAAATAACCGGTTGATTACGCAACTCGCTTACTCGGCGAATTGTATTGGGTGCGCGAAAGTTGCTGTATTCTTTAGCTGCGTTCCGATATTCGCTGCCAGTAATACTGAATAGTAATATAAAATTGAATTCTTGAGAAGAAATTAAGAAAAATTAATGTAGAATTTAGAATAAATAAAAAAATATTTTAAATACTGACTTTCTAATTTTTAAAATAAAATCTCATTTCTGGATTTTGGATTAATTTCAAATTGAACGCATTTTAGAAAATTTACCACCATTTGAAATCCAATCAAACCATTTAACAAATTATTATAATTATTTTATATTAAATTACAGATAGCCGCCGCTTTGATCAGCGTTTGCTTGGCGGATGTATCACATATTTCGGGATACTCGACAACGACACCACTACCACCTCCGAAACCGTATAGTTTCCAATATGAGGCAGGACGATATCCAGGACACATCGATCGTGTTCATCAAGAAACCGGTGATGGACAAGGAATTATTCACGGTAATTCACGGCAAATGTCATTCATATACATATATATACCTACTATAGGTCCTGCAGATCGCGTACTCGCTATTTCATCAGTCATCACAAATCCATTTGCATATTAAATCAAAATACAAAACAAAGGATAAAACTTGTCAAATTGAAATGAGGATTAAAATAAGATTGAATCTCATTCTCAGATTTTGCCTTTTTTAATGACAAAAAATAAATTGCATTATATTCAAAGAATTAATTCTAATTTGACTAGTCTAATGTTGAATAACATATATGTAACAGAAATGTCAAATGTGTAATAATGTAGCAATTAAAAGAAATAATGCAATCTGTGCAGTGTCAGACATGCTGTTAAATGATCGCGGCGGTGTATTATACGTATATGTATTTCAGGAACATATTCGTACATCGATCCAAAATACAAAGTACGAACAGTGGAGTATACGGCCGATAAAAACGGATTTCATCCAGCTTTAATCAACTTTGAGGATGCTTATGCTCAACCTGCCGATTCAGAAGCTGTAAGACTGGCCAAGGAGAAACATTTCCGTCTTTATCACAGGATTGCAGAGGCAAACGCTCATAACGTTGCAGCAAATTTGCCACGAGTAATTGTCCGTTATTAGTATATATCCGTTAATATAGAGTAGTAAAACTGAGGATCCCCGATTTCTAAGTCAAGCTAATTTCAAAATCACAAATTCCTCTTTGAATAAGTTACATATTCTTTGTTAAAGAGGCGATGAGGATGGAGGAGCATTTTACTTGTCTAAAAAAATACATCCGTTTCCGGGAATTCGAATATCTCGATAAAGAATAAAATTTTGATCGCGCTAGATTATCTCGTGCATAACTTGCGTGTTTTTTCATTGCTTTGCTTAATTGCTTTGCAGGATTCAGCGAGCGTGGCGAAAGCGAAGGACAGACACAATGAATTGTATCACAGAATCGCGGAACAACACGCGGCGATCGCCGCGCAAAGGGAAGCTGAACGATTGGCTTATGAGGCAACTTCCGTTGTAAATGACGTAGATGATGATGATGATCAGACGTGTTAATGACGTTTTACGTTACGCATATGTTGGCATTAAAAATCAATGCGTATTGCATACGCTAGCTCTAAAAAGAAATTACGCTTCTTAGCCTGAAATGCGCATTTTAAAGTTTAAAATTCTTCTCTCTCTCTCTCTCTCTCTCTCTCTCTCATCACAATTCTCTTATTAAATTAATTTAAATAATAGAAAAAAATGCCCGCTCGACTACAAGTAAAACAATTGTTGATTACAATATAGTCAATCTCATCAACGAGATATTTTTAATCGTATAGGAATACCTAATATATAAGGCAAGTGCCAAGATGTCAATAATATAGGTATATATGGTAATCGTACGTAGAGAAGCTATAAAAGTTAAATAAAGCTAATTAGAATTTGCACAAGATAAAGTGCTAATTGAAATTCACACTAATAAAAAGAAATTTAACCATAATCATGAAATGGGCAATAACTTTTTATGAACGTATATCTTTATCTTTTATTTTTATTTTTTAATTTATGTAACAAAACTTGCATGCATTATTTTCTAATTTTTATAGCTGTTTCCAAAAACACAATGTTGTTACAGATATACCTTCAGATAATTATACTTTATTTGTGACAAATGGATCGAAATGACGATCAACGTCTATAAATATGTAGATCACAAGATACAATAAATTTTATAGCAATATAAAATCCTTGTATAACTCTCTATCGCGCATGTTCTCTGTTAATCTCCCAACCAATATAACAAAGAAAAATAATGCTTATGGTTGTTACATATCGTTTCTTTCTTTTGATACTCAATTGTTTTTTCGCGGGTGATGATTAGTTCACATAATTATACACATACACGTATATACATATATGTGCGAGCAAACTTGTTATTGTTTCCGAAAGTGCCGGAAGTGCTATCGCGCAAACAAAAATTTTTGATGAAAGATACAGCACAATCGTACCTACTGTAACAGTATAAAAGGCATGCCAGGGCGTACGGCATTAGTTGAAACAAATATCGTAGCGAAAGATGAAGTTGTTCGGCAAACTATTCTGTTTCTTCGTCATGTGCATCATGGTAAGAATTATCACAATTTCGAGATGTATAAATGACCAAAATTATTCCTATTGTATAACAATAATTTTTCATTATTCAGTATCAATAAAATGCAAGGCGATATTAATTTCTCGTTATTATTTATGTGTGTGTGCCCGCGTGTTTACATAAAAATAAAAACAATATTATAAATATTAATATCGCTTGCTTTTTTCAGGCGACGATGAGCATGAGCATCGGGAAATCGATTCTTGGGTTTGACAAAGTAGCTTGTCGCAGGGGAATGATGACTACTACTACTGCTGCCAGTGCGTAGATGGAAACCTAATATACAAATAGGTAAAATAAAGTTAAAAGAGTCCGTATTCTTTCTTTAAGCGGCTTGAATCACTCCGAAAACGATTGAATTTTCTTATAAAAGTCTTTATATATACTACATAATATAATTTATTTAAAAAATCCCTTTTTTTCCGTTGAAAAAATGGATTTTGTCCGTTAATGTCTTTATAGGTTCAAACAGTGCCATTTTTCTAGGGAAAGTAAATTTTGCGCACCAAACGGATTTGAATTTTATTTGATATATACGCATTTCCCGAAACATTTTTTGCCACTTACAATTCTTCTCGAGACAATAATAGTCGTTAAACATTATTCGAAATTCGAACTCATTGTTTTACATTTATGCTTTAATATGTTTAGTTTTTTTTTATTAGGTATTCAATTGGCGCGTAGAGATACACGCCGCGTATTACCTTTCATATTGATTAAACGCTTATCAAGAATTAACCTTGCGCAAAACACGCCGCGAGCGTTACTAAAATCTATAAATCGATCGTTTTCGATACTCGACGATTCTCATCGACTACGACAATCTCGACCGTGTTCCAATTGTAAGTCACGATACGCAATTAAATATCTAGATGCGATGCGCATTTTCCAATTCCAAATATGTCAAAATAGGATGCAAGGGATGCAAAGGCATCTGCCGATCGTGAGATATAATAAGCAATAAATAATATAAGTATATATATTATACCGGAGAGAGGCAGAGGGCAAGACAAGCATTTCTTTCTCTCATTGTCACTCGTCGGTAATACGCGCGTGCTTCTCGTACAACGGAGAAAGACAGATATCTCAACTTTTATCCATCTGTCTCCGGTGAACTCCGCGCGGTCTCTGGATCATTTTCCGTCCGCGCTGTTCACGGGCGTAGCACGGCAGTGTCCAATGCGTCCAGTGTCCACTCGGGGTCCACTCCGGTATATACTTTTATCATTATATCTCACAATCAGTGCGGATGCAACTACTCGTGCCAAGACATTCCTAGAAATCTCGCGATTCTCTCATATGTTTGTCAGTCGATACAATTTTTTAAATTAAAATCTATTATTTGTTTAATATCAGACTTGATATTTTTAATAAATTTGTTAAATATCACGCACGATAAATTTTAATCTTTGTATACACGTAATAATTAGAGCGATAACATTTGTTTTAGGTAACACCGTAGTAAGATGGACGATGGACCGTAATATAGATATGGATCTAAAACATTACGTGCATCAGCCTAGAAGGAATTTAAAAGATTTTTCTCGAGAGAGACATGAAATATAAAAACGAGTCTCTGTATTGTAATTTTCAAGATAAAAATGTGCGCGCGGTATAGTAAAAGATTGAATCGTTGCCGTTTTTTTCCACGACCCTGATTAATTCTCTCACTTGGCGATTCTCTCAATTCGTACCGAGAGTATAAACCGCGTCAGCGTAAGAATCATGTTTCGACGACTCATAAATGACGGGTTATTACGATTGATTTTATTCAAGTTATCTTGACGCGCGATGTCAAATAAATCATAAATGTAAACCATTTTAAGGCGTCGCGATCGAATTGACATTGTTCTTTCTTTTTCTCGCTAATAAATCTGCAAGATAAGAGCACGAAATACGAAGCAATATAGGCTCGTTATTAAGGAAAATTTTGTAAGCAAAACGAATAATATTTGGGGAACAAGCAACAGAGAATGTTTTATAATTTTTAAGTATATCTTGGCGGGGCGACGATTCATCGTCTTTTATTTTTACGGTATGCGCGATCACCGCGCTATACGAGAACGATCGCGAAGAAATTTACAAATAAAAAACGATACACGTTAACGTGAATTTTCTGTAAAGTAGAGAAGAATAGAGGAATGGAGAAACACGCACGCGTGCAAATAATTTGAAACATTTGCAACGAATCACGCGCATGTTTTTTTTAACGAAAAACGGAGTTGTATTCGTGGACGCACATTTGAGCTTGAGCTTGTCGGTACGCGGTACGCACTTTCAACGTTCATATATGCATTTTGTCGTTTTGAAGCATAAGCTCGCTCCCTCGATCGTTCGCGATCGCGACACAAGCAAAGTGAGAACTTTGCGCCAAACGCGCGACCGTTCTCTTTGATTACTCAATTGATTATTAATTCTCGCGCTTAACGAAAATTATTTCAAGCTATTCATTGAAGCATCTCCATCTCCCCGCATTATTCGCTTATTCGGAGTAGGAATCGAAACTAGGAGGGCGGAGGCAATGCGGGAGACGCGGATTTCGAGGTTATCGTTTCAGTAAGACGCGGGACAATAACGATTCTATTAAGATTCGTACGTATCGCGCTTTGAAATATTTATATCTCGCGTACAACTCACTCACCGATCGCGGCGTATACCGCAGGAAACCCGCCAAATCACAGAGCCATGGTGTGATACATGTGTGCAGGCGTCGCATTCATTCGGCATTCATTTCGCTCAGCGATGGCATCCCACTCGTTGCGGTCGACACAAGGAAGAACAGCATATTCGACGTACGTTCACTTTGCAACGCTTCGTAATCCGATTTCTCGTCATTCGCTCGCACGCTCGCACCGACCGCGACCCGTTGAACGCGTCACGAGTTCAGTCACGACTCACGTATTACTCCGATGTCTCTTCGATTCTCCGATTACTCGCGTCGCGCAGTGTGGCGCAGTCGCGCGGTCGGGCGAGTCGAGTCCCCAGATCCGGCCAATCGCGTTCGGCTGCTCTGAGCCGGCGCGACAAAGCGGCGTGGGCGCGCGATTAAAGTTACCGCGCGGCCGATCGTTTTTGCCGGTGAGCGGCCTTGCTACTTGTTTTGTACCATTACTCGCGGAAGTCACAGCCATCGTCCTCCCGATGGATTTTGCACATCGGCGGGTAGGAAGCGTTCGCGCTCGGTGCTCGCGGCCGCGCAGTGCTGCAGCTGCAGCTGTATATTCGAAACGCGCTCGTTTCCGCGAGTGGCACTCCTGACCGAGGGGTAACTCACTCTAAAATCAGCGAGACAACGTTCAGCGTTATATAGACGTTGTGCTCTGTTTTTTCGATATCGGTGACGCTAAAGTAAGGAATTTGTCTTATGAGTCTGTTAGAATAGCATCAATGCAATAGGCGATCGTTATTCTTAACGTCGGAGTTACTATATATTTCTTGTAAGCTAGCGATAAGCTCGTCGTCGCTAGCAGCGCTAAAAGAGCCTAGTCCAGTAGCTTCTCGGATGATTTTTTTCTTACCAACTAAGAGCCGTCCCTTACAGGTTCGTTAACACCTCGATGTTGACGTTAATCGAATCTTTCTTCTTCCGTATGTCTATATTTATACCTTGGTTTATATACAAAAAGTTTATGCTCTCTCTCTGTCTCTCTCTCTCTCTCTCTCTCTCTCTCTCTCTCTCTCTATATATATATATATATATATATATATATATATATATAATAAAACCAAATATATATAAAATAAAATAAAAATATGCGTTTCATTAACTGAAAGGGGTTGATTATTAAATACATTAAAATTGAGTGTATAACAATAAAATAGATTATACCTTCATAATATTAAGCGCCCGAATATATTTATGATTCAAGTGTAACGCTACTTATTTACGATTAAAAGAAAAACAATAACCAATCAATGAAGAATCATGAAGAATAATCATTTATTTTTATGACAGTTGCATTTGGGCTTCATCAATTTTTCGATTTGTAAGTTAATATGTTACAGGCAATTGGATCTCGAGGGATTTTTTTTTAAATATAGTCGTGTAAGTCGAATTAATTAAGTTTTATTCAATTTTCTGGAATTTTTCATCAAATCTATGTCCAATTTTTAAAATTTTTATTTTAATCATTTTTGAGTGGATTTTTCTGGAACTTTTAATTTCAGTTTTTTTTTGAGAAATTTAATGTCTAAGTTTTTTATTAATTTTATTCGATTGAAATGAATTTCGAAAACTAACGGATTCCAAATTTATTATAAATGAATTTCTTGGAAATTCGAAGAATTTTAAATATACGTAATTTGTATGCAATATTGGCAATTGTAATTGATTGTTATTTTTAAATTAAAGTTTGGACATTTCATGTCAATAATTTATAATTTTGTATTTAAATTATAATTTCAATTATAATTTAATTCCAAAATTATAAATTCTCTCTGTACAACGAAGAAAACATTATTCCTTCTTCCAAGAAAACACTTAAGACTTATTTTGAGTAGACAAGTATATTCTCTGTATAATGTAATGACACTTATAACCAATTTCAGGTAGAAAAGTATTTTTTTTCTTTTTACAATGTAGAAACATAGAACAATCTGTAAAACATCTAGTAACACAGTCTAGTATTTCAATATTGCAACGTTCCTCTTTCGTTTCGTATTTACAATAAACGAGTGTTGGGAAGCATATAGCGACACTACTACAAAAATTCGAATGTACTACATTTAAGGTGTCAAAAACTGGCAAGTAAAAAAAGCAATAAAATATTGTAGACGATTCAAATTCGAATGTATACTTATGCACTATAGAATCTATAAATATATCAAAGCTTATTCCTAATCAAACTCCATACATTTGAACTAAGAGCAATACCCGACACATTGCTAGTCGGAGCAGGAATAGTTAGCACGTATTGTTCAATATTAATGTATCCATGACTTGAGCCTTTTGTAACAAATTCTAATGGAACTAAATAGCCATTATCATGTACCGTATACCATTGGCACATTACTCCCACAGGTTTTGTGTTTCCTTGGACATTTGCAAAAATATTAGAATATTCAATTGCTCTCCAGGTTTTTGCCTCTAGGTATGCAAAACCCAAGACAAGACCAATTAAACATTTTTTACTTTCTTGTTGTTTAAATAGGCACCAATCTCCTATGATAATTTCTTTTGATTTCACCACCGAGTCAGTGTTCTTTGTGGAAGGTCGATTTTTCTTCTTTTCCAATTCAGATTCTTGTACACGTAATAATCTGTCTGCGCTTAATTTAGACTTTTTGTTGCAAAGGAACCAACATATGGAAGATTTTCTGACTACGTATTCTTTTCCTTTCGAATCTTTTACGACTGTGAAGGGGCTATTGACGTTCAGCTCCAATTTTTTATTTGAATGATCTGGTAATTCTACATCTCCTGTAATTTTGGACAGCACAGTTAAATCTTGAATCAACTCTTCTGAATCGCAACAATTTGAATTATCAACTTCATCGCAATCATCCTGATCAGAATCGTCATTTTTTACAGTATTGTACTCTTGAATATCATTCTTTGTATTACTAATTTGAACTTGGTCAGCTTCTTTGATATTGACTTTGATACCAAGTTTTGATATTTCATCAAACGCATCAATTTTGGCCTTTTTGAGAATTTTTTTAACTGTTGTAACATTTGGAAAATCAGAACCGTCGTCTATTGGAAGAAAAGGAATCGATACGTTTTCATTTTGAGTTTCGTACGAAGCATTTAGATGCCGTGTGCGAGGAAAATGAAGACTTTCGTCTTCGTTTCCAAAATCAAAGACGGAAATATCTGCTTGCAATTGGAGTCTCAAATGTCTATGAATGGCTTCTAAAAGAGTGCAATTAACGACAGTAGAAAAAGTGGTACTCGTAGATCTCAGATTTCTAAAAAAACTTTCGCATTGCTGACTCCCATACTGCCACGGTATAAAATTTTTGAAAGAACCTTTTTCTTGGAGATTAAATGCTGCATTTAATAACCCATGGGCATTGATTTCGGTGCACAAATATGCATTAGCTGTGATACCATTATCTGTAACTGAATACTCGGATTTTTTACTGAGCCAGACCCGCCACAAACGTAAAAAAAAAACGCTGTACCAAATACAGTATATTCGGCTTTGAATATTGATGTCAGTATTTAAATATGAGTTTATTATGTAATACACGACAGTCAAGTATGCCTGTGTGCCTTCACTACCTGGGACGTGTTTTTCAAGCAACGAACGTATTCTTGGATGAGAAATTTTTTCCACGGACATAAAATTCATTTTGTCTTTTGTATTCAAATTGCTTTCAGTTAAAAGATGCTTATCTTTCGAAACACTGTTAATCAGGATTTGCAAATGTCCAACGGTAACAACAAAATTTCCTACAGGCATAATGATGGACGGTTTCAGAAATCGCGCTATTAATTTCGCGCCCAAGTGGACAGTATCTTGAGTGCATACATATCGTGGCTTAACATTAGCATGAAATTCAGGTATATTTATATTTTTTCCCAAAACAGTAAAATCAGACTTTTTTATTCCGAGATTTGTTTTTATTCTCATGGATTTCATTAGGCGAGAATCACCATCTGAGGACAAACCAACAACGGCGATTCCTTGCTCCTCTAGTTTTCGTACCGTGTACTCCCAACGGTTAACAACATGATGAGTATTAAATTTATTATCTGTTCCGAAAACTAAAAGGCAAAAACAGGGAGCTCCATTTTGCAATGGTTGAGCCATAATGGTGTACAATGAGGAAGCTACAATGTTGTTGGCAAAGTGATTTTCAATTTCTTTAGCGGAAGTTGCTAAAAATGTACAAGAAATAGGCATCCCGTTAGAGCCAAAAGGTAAAACAAACCCAACTAATTGATTGCTCTGAGAGTCATATTGCACTCGACTAACAATTCGAGTAGCGTCTTCACTGAGCCACACAAGGCGCGGAAGATTTCTAATTTGTAAAAAATGCTCAAGTTCAGAAATTCGAAGCGTGCCTTCCATTAACGGAGTCGCCGTTAAACCTATATATCTCAAAATTGAACTCGCAGAAGGAATAGGCAAATTTTCGACCAAAGAGTCATATACAATGCGACCACCAAGTATGAAAATGTAAGTGAAGTACAGTTTCAATGAAACTTCATATCTGTTTCCCTGCTTCTGTTTTCCATGATTATTTAACGCGCTTCTAATAATCATAGGTAATAAAGTCGAATTGTTGTACCTTACAGCTGGAGACGTTAATATCTTATTGAGAGAGTCACAGCCACCGAAAACGTTTCTTGGTGTAGCAGATTGGACATTTGAAGCGATCTCATCACCAGAGTACTTTGTCCCGGAAGTACTCTGGCCTAATATTCCCCCGAATTGTTTTTAAGAATAGCGTATACAGCTTGGCCAATACTGGTTGTAGGGACCATATTTTCACTGACTTCGGTGGACAAATCCTTGGTAATATTGGTAATGTGACCTTTTTGAAATAAAGAAAAAAATTGTTAACTCCTTTTCCGAATAAAATACGGAATTAATTTTCTTTGAGCATGATGTTACCACCTTCTTTCTTTCAGTTCATTTGTTATACTTTATTGTACACTGTTATTTATAAACATATTTTTATTTTAAAAAATTGAAATTGGTTTTTATTAAAACTTTTCAATTTGATTTTTTTTACATTTTTATATTTGTTTCTTGAAATAGTTTTGTTCTTTTTTTTATTAGATTTTATAAACGATTAATAGTCTAATCATGAATCAAAATTATAAAATTGAATAGTACTTGGTCAAATGTTACATCATTTTCTAGCAACATTGTGAAACAAACGCATGAAATACTAGTTACAATAAAAAGGAATCCTCGAAGGAATCATACCTGCAGGAGCACTAGAGCGTTGGTCATGACTGATTTCCAACTCAGGCAAATTTTTTCGAGAGTCTTCAGCAGTTGATTGTTCAACTAAATTTGGAGTTTTAGGGTTGGAAACAGTTTTACTTTTTTGCAAAGAGCTTTCATCATCTTCTTTTTCAGCATGAGCTTTGATATGTCTGTGATAATTCGAAAGAGACCATCTTGAAATCATGTCAAATTTCTTAGTACAAAATAGAGCTGTAGAGCAAACAGGGCATTCAATAGTGGCTTCTAAAACATCCTCAGATATTTCACCCTTTCTATCCTTTTTTCGATTTGTTTTCTTCCTCACTTCTATCGAAACTTCCATACCCATCATTCTTCTGAAAGTTTTTTCAGAAAGTGTCTCACCTCCGAGCTCATCTTGGTCACGTTTCGGTTTTTTATTCGAGGTCGAAGGCTTTTTCAACTTTCGTATTTCTTCATTGGCACAAAATTCTAATCGCTTTTTCTCTTCGGTAGATTGTTCTTTCGACTGACATTTGGCACCGTAGTAATCGAGGGGTTTTGATCTGACGTGTTTGGCAAGGCTAATGAGGAGAAACTTATCACCGTGATTGAATTTGAAATTTTCTGCTTGTTTATGCTGTACTCCAAAATAATTTTCCTTATCCTCGACATTTTCGAGTAACTTCGTCATGGTATTTCTGACAAATTCTTCAATGTCGCCAATTGTGCTTTCGTCGATGAAACGAATAGAAAGTGGATTGTCCAAGCCATTGTATTTGCAAATATTTCTGATATGAAGAGGTATAAAAGCGCCTACTTCAGCCTCAAGCTTATCCCAGAATTTTGTCCGGAGTTCCTCCTCGTTGTTTGTAGACATTTTAATGAAATCTGAAACGCAATACACGAAAGCGAATATAAGCCTAGAGCTAATATCCACTATAATTTGATTCACCAAAATTTCTATGCTGAAGATGATAACAAAAGGTACAGCTTTCGGGTATCAATTTCTCCAATAAGTTAATGGAATAAACATTCAAAATAGAACAATTTTACATACCTTTTTAAAGAATGGATGTCATTATAAACGATTATAAAATATAATTTAATCTTTACAAACACAAGTGTACACATTTTTCCTATACGGGAAAAATGTGTCTGACATAACCTAAATGTGTATCTAACCTAAAAAACGTGCTAAAAAAGTACGTAAATGTGTATCTAACCTAAAAAACGTGCTAAAAAAGTACCGACGAATTGAAATCAATTAATTATTGAACGTACCTCCGTATTATGAAACTTACCTCCGTAAAACAATTCAATGACGAGTTGCTGTACAGCAGAACACTAAAGAATTCACGAAAAATTGATTAATTTGTTGCACTTGTAAATGGAAAAATTAATTAATTCACGTTGCACTTCGCGTTGCACTGGCTGATTTGTTTATATTGCACGATACTAGACCCTGACACGTTGGCTGCGTTCGGTTTGGGCGCTCACGTGCTATAAACATCGCTCTATCTTCGTTTGATATTCGATGTGCAACGAAGATAGAATGATACTTACAGCGCGTGAGCGCCCAAACCGAACGTAGCCAACATATTCCGAGTTTACCCGACTCGTCACGAAGAGTAAGACTGTACGCTGTACAGTAAGCGATCGAATGCTATTTTTCCTTATTCGATGCTTATCCCATGGTTATTTCTCTTCGCGGCGCGTTGCGTATGACTACGCTTGTGATTTCTTTCCTTAGCTATTGATTTTAATTTATTTTATTCGTATGCGAATGATTTCATTTTATAGAATAAGAAACTTATGTTATACATAATAAATAAATTGTACGGGCAGTTACACTGCGTTAAGCAGAATAAAGCTGCGCTTATTTTAACAACATCTACCGATTTTTTATTTTGAAAAATCATGATTTTAGAGTGATTTACCCCTCGCTCCTGACTCCTGACTCCTGCTCCTCGTAGTCCTCGTTCCGCGGGGCCGCACTGGCCGCTGGCCGTGGCTGGCCGCAGAAATCGACTACGCGAGTGTATTCGCCGTATGTGATCGTCAAATTGTGAACGATTTGCTTTCGTTGTAATATTCGCGGGCGATAATCGTACGTGTGGCGCACGTACGAAGGGGAATCTCGCGTCGCGTAAGTTATATACCTATATATATACCGGCCGCGGCAGTCACGATTCCTCATCGGCGTGCATATTAATAACGCACTAACGCAGTTTTACTTTCGCGAGATTTACGAGTTCGATATACCGTACTGTGCGCGCGATATTTAATTTCAATAGCGTATCTTTTGGAGGATTCACACCGCGTCCGATGTTCGACGTACGACGATCCGACATCCAATAACAGAATTTCTTATTAGAGACAAAAATTTCCTATTGGATGTCGGATCGTCGTACGTCGAACTTCGGACGCGGTGTGAATCCTCCATAAGATTAACCAAGCGCGGGTCTTTATCGACCGTAACGCGCGCCGCGCGGTGATGAACGCGGAACGAATCGGAGAAATCAGCGTCGCGACTCTTTCAACGTTGCACAAAAAATCTATGTTGGAAAATATTACGATATTTCGGGAAATGGAGTCGTATACGAGTGCAACGATTAAATTCGAGAAAAGGAAGAAACTTGAGGGACATATACCCTCGTCCGCCGATATAATTGATTAAACGAACCGCAGCCGGTTCGTCGCGTTTGCTTCGGGAGTGCCGTTATCAAGTAAAAGGACTAAAGAACTTTTTCGAAATTCGTTATTCGAACAATATTACGGCATACTTTGTAAACTGTTCTTCTCACGAGCTTTTTAAACGCGGGAGTGCCGTACGGTACCTATCGCGCGAAAGACTTACCGCCATGCACGCGCGCGCGTAGTTTATTATCCGCGAGTGTTTTTCGCGAGTGTCCCGTGTGCGACGAGAGGAGGAGGAGGTCCGAGAAAGACCGCGGGCACCGGCGGAGCAACCTTGGGGTGAGTATCGTCTCTTATCTGCGTAAAATTAATAACGTCTTTCTTATTCATTCGAATTCTTTTTTTCTCGAGAACGTAGAAAAATAAAATTAGAGAAAGAAAGATTATCTAAAATTTTATTCTCGTAAAGATCTTTTTCGATAAATATAGATACGTGTATCGCTAAATATTTTATTGAAAGACGACGTAGAGGCGCGTGAGAATTAACTTTTGAAATATTCGTCATTTCGAGCGCTTCTTTAATTCGACGTTTATGTTTGTACGTTGCAGTATCACCGTAGCTACGCGTGCCCGAACAACTCCGCCCGTTGCGCATCGGATCGGTGAGTCGATGAGAAATTTTTTTATCGAAACGAAGAATCTACGAATGATATCAAATATTGAGCAACGATATATCTCGGTATGCATACATATGCCGACGTATGTACAATTAAAAAAAAAATAATAATATAAAGACAAAAAAAATACAATAAATAATATGCGTTGCGCAATAAATAATACGAATTATATTTGTGCGCTCATTTCGGCATAATAAATAATGAAATGACATAAAATTGTATGGGCTTTTATTAAATAATTCTGGCAGTCGCACAAGAGTGTACGGTATGAATCGCGTGCAAGTTCGTTCGCGCGCATCGGCATCGGCATCGGCATATGTTTTTCTCGTATACAAATGTACTTGTTCTATTTTGTCGTAATTATCCACAATCTTACGTTATATATCTACATATAAAACTAAACGAAAGAATATTGAAGTTGATAAATTACGACTGTACACGCGTATTGTCCATCGTAGATATATATTGCGTATTATTGCTCTCTTCGTAAATCAATCCAGCTATCTTTTATATATAACGCATATGTCTAAATTACACAAACGTAAACTATAAAAAGATTTGGTTAAGCGTAAGGAAAGAACTTGTAAAGAGTCCACGTCGGTTCCACATCGATCAAAAAACTATCTTCGTAAACAAGGCATTCGTATTGCGATGCCATATAATTTATCATTTTTTTCGTTGTTATATAAATATATCCGCGTACGTCCAAGTTTCGCAATCCAATCTTTTTATTTCTTCGGCAAATAATGTTTTTACACCGATAATAAATCAACTTGGAATAATTATTACGCATGGATATACATGCTTATCGCAGTTTCCATCTTAAAAGGTTACAAAAGGCGTTGAGAAATTATGAAAATCTCTTAGTTTAGCATTCGCATTTTAGTTTTACGCGTATAGTATCGACGCGCGCGTGTAAGAAAGAAGTTCTTCCTTGTTAAAGATCACGAATTCTAACGACAAACGCGTTCTAGTTTCGCATCGTTACGATTCTTTCTTTCGCGAAGACCGCGCAATCTCGCCTCGCGAAAAACTCTACGTAAAACACATTGTACAATATACGTGCACGGCCGAACGTCAAAGATTTGTTCCGTCGCCTAACGCGTACGTCTATACTTCGTACGAGTATAGTTAATATCGTGATATTACGAGTGACGAGTTTTTGACGACGCGTGATCGTCCAACTCATTTCTTCAATAGATGTAACATATCTTTATTTTGTTGTCGCAACGTTATATCCGCTTTCTCAGTTTTATCGGCGATATTGTCGATCAGATCGTTCTGCGAATCTATTTCTTCGGATAAACCGATCGCTAGATGTTTCAGTCTCGCCAATGATCCACTCATCTCACTTAGATTTTGTTCGAGAACTCTGGTTACCTCGTCGCTCGCGGGTTTAACATCTTCCAGGCCACGGTCGTCGTAACTCGCTCTCATCGTCGTCGACGAACACGACGTGCTCGTGTCGTTTTGTATTTGTTCCAACGTATTGGACAACGCGGGAGATGTCACGGATCCGGAACTGGAAGACTCGGACAATTTTGTAGACGGTATCGGAGCATCCAATGATTTACCGCCGAGATAATTCTTCAGACTTCCAAATACACTCTTTATGCCTTGTATATGTTTCTGACTGAATCTCAACGTACCGTTAATATCGTCTAATCTTTTCTCCGTCCTCCGCAGCTGCTCCTTTTGCCTGATTAATTCCTGAAAATAGAAATTTAGAAGATATGAAAATATGTCGCGCGTCGATAACGAATTAACGACACGAGCGCGTCATGGGGAAGCTTGCGTTGCAAAATTATTTTGTTTGTCGAATAAAATAATGTGCGCGTTAAACAGGCATAATTTCTTATCGGGCGCTGCCACGCTATCTGCATGTCTGCATAAATCGGTGACTCTGTAGCGACGATGAGAAAACT
Source organism: Temnothorax americanus (assembly GCF_048541705.1). Lineage (NCBI taxonomy): Eukaryota > Metazoa > Arthropoda > Insecta > Hymenoptera > Formicidae > Temnothorax > Temnothorax americanus. The sequence continues at coordinate 4,335,978 of NW_027509264.1, read as the reverse complement.
GGAGGTGTCGGTGTATATCGTTACAATTAAGTACCTCGGCTGTAGCTACGCCAATTTGCTCGGAGTCTCTGAGAAGCGAAATCGACCTTTCCGAGGATTGTACCGTGCGTTCCTCAATTTCCTTCTTACGTTGCGACAACTGTTGGCGTTTTTGCGCAACGTCGTTATCGAGGTTCCGATAACGCCCCCCGGGTGCAGTCCTAGCTGGCGCGTTCCTCAGAAATGTCTCGTCGTCCACGTCGTCCTCTAACGAGAAGAACGGATTTCTCGGATCGCTCAGATAGTTATGACCCGCCATTTACTCGACGATTTTTCGCGAAATACTCGTCGACCGAACTTCGTTCGCATTAAACTGGACAGTGGACTGACAACGAGACTGGACGGATGACCGAGACGACGTCCAAGCGATCAATGGCTGCTACCTTCCACCATGCCTGCTACACGCTACACACCGCACAAGGCACGAGGCACGAGGCACGAGCAGAGCGGACAAGCACAAGGCACAAGTTGCGTCCTGGCGTCACTGGCGAACGGCGACGGGCGCAGCTCGGTCGCTCGGTGTCTCAGCGGACTGGCCGCGTGTCGACGACTCGTCGGAGTCGTCGGAGTCGTCGATACCGTCGGACTGTCGGCAGTTGGCACGCGGCAAGAGTCAGCGAAAGCGACAAGAGGCAACTGAGTCACTTGGGCAGATGAGGCAAGACCGCAACGTCGGCGATTGTGCCGATCGTCTTCGATCAGCCGCAATAGGCCGATCCGGCCGATCATCTACCTTACTAGCTGCCATTTCTAAAAAACGGTCCAAGCTGATCGGCCCAGACGCAGACGCATCAGATCGATCAGATATATGCTCCTTATCGTTATCGACTTGTCGCGTTCTGCGTGTAGGAACGGAGATTTTTGCAACTTCTTTTTAAAAAAGATTCGACTTGTCGAAAATTATCGAAATATTCGAGAGATCGTGCCAATTGTCGATAATTACCGACATTTTACTAATTGTCGGTACCTTGAAAACTGCAAAAGTTTCAAGCGCATATCTATTGTCAACAAGTCGATAACGAAGGGAGATGATGGAAAAACAATAATAATAATCAAATAATCTGCAATTATATATATTGAATTCGTACGGTACGTAGTGATATACGAGGAGTCTGGACTGTCTGGAGTAGTCCAGTAGTCATATATGGCGAGTGCCGATTGTGCGACGCGCGTGACGGCGTGACATTCAGTCGTTCGGTGAGGTTAGGCGATCATGTGCCCTGTGCCCGATGCGGGATGCCTGATGTGCCCGATGTGCCGTGCTGTTAGCTGTTCCCACAAGGGTTGCGTGACGCCCCGGTGTCTCGCGAGTCTCGTCTCTTCATAAAATGACGCAAATTACGCAGGAAGATAACGAATTAAAGAGATTGCTCAATAATCCAGCCAAAAATGCGAGCGAAGATGGATCCATGGCTCCGCCGTTATCGGTAGGTTATTAAATATGTTGGACTCGAGAGATGTGTGCGTCGTGCCCTTTCTAAATCTGAATTTCTAACGCAACGTCAATTTCATGTGCAGACGAACGTGCCGAGGCCAAGCACGGCGCAGAATCATCCGATCAATCCGCAATCGACGATGACCCCGATAACGCCAGCTAATACCGCGAAAGAAGTCCTGGAGCCTTGTTTACAGTAAATTTCCAATCATTTGTTTACATTGCGTAAACGTATCTGCTTATTCTCTCGCTGTTGTTACGCGTTCGTTTACGTAATGTTCTTCGTTCCTCATTATTTTTGCAGAAATGTAGTCTCTACGGTTAACTTGCAAACTGAACTGAAGCTCGTGTACATTAATGTGAGAACTAGAAATTCCGAATACAACCCGGCAAGGTTTACCGGATTGATAATGAGAATACAGAATCCTAGAGCGACGGCGCTTATTTTCCGATCTGGCAAATTGGTATGTACTGGCGCGAGAAGCGAGGAAGATTCACTTTTGGCGGCGAAGAAGTTTGCCAGGATAATCCAGAAACTTGGATTCCCCGTAAGCAACGTCTCTCTCACGTAGAGATAATTTCGAGTTATTAAATAACATACGCGCACAGTGCTTTTATATATTTTTTTAGGTAAAGTTCTCCTGTTTTAAAATACAGAACATGGTTGCGACGTGTGATTTGAAATTTCCAATTAAATTAGACAAACTAAATCAAGCGCACTGTCAGTTTTCCAGTTACGAGCCAGAATTATATCCTGGCTTGACGTACAGATTGGTAAATCCTAGAGTGGTACTGTTAATATTTGTGAATGGTAAAGTTGTGTTAACAGGTATGTTTCGATACTATAATATTTTTGCAGATATTGCAACGAGCGAATATTCTATAGCTGAATAATTATTGGATGTATTCATTTGATAATTTTTAGGAGCAAAATATAGGACCGAACTACAAGATGCGTTAAATAATATATATCCGATATTAAAGAGTTTCAGAAAGCAGTAATATTATTTGTTCGCAAAATAAATGTCACGGATAAAATGATAAAACGATGGTGTGCGTGTAAAAATTGTATGATAGAAAGATGTGTGTTTCTATCGCGATGCATAATGATTATCTTAGAATTCTGCATAAAATAAGAGAAGTTTGATCTTGTACTTTTATATATAATATCGGTATCTTTTGTAACGACAACGTAATTGAATTATAATATTATTAATATTTTATATGCGCTGTGTATCTCAGCTATCATTATAATTATATTAAAGAATACTTTAATTAGCTATGATTGGTATATACGATATATAGTAATTGTATATATTTCTTTATATCTTTCGTCGCACGCGCGTACATGTATTAAAAAAAGAAATTAAAAACAAACTAATTTACAAGACAATGTGTATCTTATCGCGATACTTTTATTTCGTGTTAAAGTACATATATTTCAGAGGTTTTGCACATAATAAAAAAATAAATATTTTTTGATATACTATATATTAAAATAAAATATAATTGACAAACACATAATTACATATATACATAGTGTATATAATTTATATAATATTTTACTTTATGTCATAATTATTTTAAATATACGTACATCAAAGTCGACATATCTATGATAGATTTCTTTTTAACTTTATGAAAAATTTGAATACGTATCGGGATATGTTTAATGGAGTGTTCTCAATCGCTGTCAAATACAGAGAGTGTTTTATAAATATTGCAAAATACAGAATTTTACAAACCTTACGAAATACTCTATGCATTTCTGTGGATTTAAAAAATATCAGCATATACGAAAATTAATCTTTAAACTGAATAATCGCAACTGTAGACACTTTTTATAATGTTAAAACGTACATATATACAATTACGTGTATTATATCTGGCAAGATCTCTTTTAATGGTTCTATGAAAAAAAAAAAAAAGATACATACATATATATATTTTTTTTTAATACACCCGCTGATAAACAGCCATGGTCCATTTAAGAACTTTGTCCGTGCATCGTCAGACTTGGAAACGTTACAACGTTTCTCAATGTTTGACGCTTTAACGCTGCGCAAATGCGTGTGTTTTATTTATTATTATTAGACGATGCCTAATTATACATCTAATAGTCGGTATCCGAATAGAAGCCCTTTTTTCGATCGGTTTACATCTGGAACTTTAATCAATGAAGTTTGTATTAGTATTATGTTTTCACGTTCGTTTCCCAATTTCCTCTCGAATTCGTTTCTGCAGTCTTTAATCGATCACGCGTATGCCTTTCTTTGCAGCTATCGGCAATTTTTCTCCTTGAAAAAATGGATTTTCTTCCTGAAAGGAGATATTAATATAATTCTATAATCTCGGTGTTTTATATTATTTAATTTTATTTGTAAATTCTCTCAAGTTCCTTTCTTTTGAAAAAGGAACAAGAAATGGATTCTCGTAATTATGACTGTCCAAAGTTGACTTTCAAAAATGTATTATGTACGATGATGTGTTTCGATTACCTGAAACTGTTCGACAATTTGATTGAGATCGGAATTTGAAATATGCATGTTCGACAAACTGTTGCTATTTCCAGACTGGTTGGAGCATTCTAACATGTGTTCCGTGTCGCACATGCAGTCCTGCGCGCTTTGATAGTCGCGACTGAATGCCGCTGTGTTTTCAAAATTGGTGAGGCAATTGTTCTCAGCTGTAAAAGTAATAAAATTATAATTATAGATAAATGTTGAATAATAAGTCGTATAGGTATGTGCGTGAAGTTACTGCTTTTCAAATTTAAAAAAGATATATGTAATGGAATAAGGCATATTTCACGTATCTTTATCGCGCGTAGGATATCCTTCCAAGGATCGTTTGATTATAAAAGAGTAAAACGCAAATTAACACACGCGCACGCGCACGTTAAAAGCGAGGGAAAAATATATATCCTTGGTGTAAATCAAAGGTATAGAAAAGTATAGAAGAAAGACAGGGGTTTTTTATAATTGAAAAACTTAATTATAACGAGACTTTCTTCGTTACCTCTCAATTAGGTGAATTTTATTTACTCACTCGTGTATCCGACCGGGCAAGGATTCGGAGGAGTGCAGTAAGCCGGTAGTGGATTTTCCGTCTTTTCATCCTTGAATCCTTTCGGACCGGATTGAGTCCTATGTCTGTCGTAACCCTTGTCGTTATTATTTTTATTGTTATCGAACCGTTGGTGGCCCCAGAGCGTACTGTGCTGCAGATACTCTTGATCTCGTATACTCGGGTTCGGATTCAACGTGTCCATGCTGTCGTAATCGGCTGGCAGTTCCATGGGCAATTCTTTGGCTTTCTCCTCCTGATATTCCAAATACGAATCGGACGCACTCACAAATTCATTTCCTACTTGATCGATCAATTCTTGCAGAAGGTTGTCCGTCCATAAATCCTCCTCCTGGATACGTCCGAATAGGGGATTACATGCTTTATTTTCGACTTTACTTTTCTACGAAAACAGACGAATTAAAAAGAATTAACAGGAATTTGCTTTGCGATGCCACGAATCTTCGAAATTGATAATCGTCTTTGAGATTCCTGAATTCCTCTCTACATATATTTATATCTTTTTCCACTCGTATTTATTCGTTTTAATTCCTACAAGCGATAAACGACATATATTGAGATAAGTTGAAAAAAAGTCTTTTTAAAAAATTAATTGCATTTTCTTCTAATTCAGCATTGCATTTTCCAATGTTTACACGACGATTTGTGATGATTACCAATATATTAGGATTTGAAGGAGAAAGAGTGAGGATTCAGAAACTTATGAATCGGTCTCTGATTTCGAAGATTAAACATTTCATTTCGCAGAAATAAATTCCTCTCGATTCATTTTAATTCATTTATTTTTTGCATAATATATATGTAGAGCTACTGATTCTCATAATTACCTTCATTAAGGGCAAGTAAATATTCGCCCGCGCAGCAACAGCGATCAAGAGGAGCAGAATGCAGTAGAGCATGATAATCAATGCGTGCATCTGCAGAATAACATAAAAGTCATATAGATTTTTTTTTGCATTTTTGTAAATGTCTTGTAAATATTCGTCGTGTTTATTTTTTCGCAACAACGTCTCATAATCGGTAAGCAAAATGTTAGTAAATATGCTAAACTAACAATTTGTATAAGCAAATTCAAGCACAGAATATTGACATCTACCGCGTCCGCATTAAGCTCGTGCCCATGGCAGCGGACTTATTGTACCGACATAATTTTATAACAGATTGCCAAAGAAACCGAACAAAATTTGCTTCATAGATTTTGTTCGGCTTCCGCAAATAATCTGCCATCATTTTTGCTAGTAGATTTCTGTTTGCATTCTGCCGGCAAAATTAATTCTAGCAAATACTTAGCAAAATCTATTTTTGACAGATGCATGACTATTTTTGGCTATCTAGGATGTTAGTTTTAATTTTATTATATACCTCTGACAAGTGTTGATTAACATCTTTTATTAAAATTGTACATTATTGTAATAATGACATTTCCGACCTAACGAAAAATCAAATAAAATGTCATAAAAAATTTTCTAATTTGGATTTCTTGCAGCGCATTCACGAATCGTCTCATTACAGAGTGATGTTTTGAGAAGCGGCGGAATATTTTAATTTTCCCTGCAAGCCCGCATGCATAACTCACCATAATCAGCGATAAATGGTACGCGACGGAAAAAACCGACGATGTGGACCGGATGTCCTCGAGGAGAGGTGCCGCACTGCCGCACACCAGTTTTCGCTGCACACACGCTTTCCTTATCCTCGTCGTCGTCTTCGTCTTCGTCTTCGTCAGCCCGGTGGTCGCTCGTCGCTCGTCACTGTCGTAACGAGCACCGTGCGCCGTTCGCGGTTCCAGCGAGTACCAAAGTATTGATTTACCTTTTTCCACCGTTTTCCCCTCGTTTACGATCCCGTCCCGAGACTCCCGAGTCCTGACACTCCCGGCAACGGCAACGGACAACGTGCCCGTTCACCCACGAGCTCGATCCTCGCCACCCACCTCCAACCCACATTCGTAAAATCGAGCCACTACTAAAGGTCATTCGACGGGGCTGCCGTGACCAATATATACGATCAATGTGGTCGGAGAATGGGGAATCCTTTCGGTAGATAGATTGATGTTTGTAGATGTAGAACATCGATTAATTTTATACTTTTGCTGTTTTCAACTATATACTCCCACTACCCCCTCTCTCTCTTTCTCTCTCTCTCTCTCTCTGCGAAACGTATTATCTTAAATCTTATTCTAAAAGAAATGATGAATCAAAAGGAATTGAACGCAGTTTTATTAAGTTAATCACATTTATTAAACGGTTAATCTTCATATAATTTTCAAAATTTGTAATTATTTCAAAATATTTGAGTTGATGTTTGATAATGCAACTAAATTTTAAGTGCAGATCACAGAATGGAATTTATTTTATACTTAACATGTCATAATGCGTTCTATGGTAAAGAATGCATTTTTTCATTTAATATCAATATAGCTTAATTCGAGCTATAAAATTGCGATGACGATACTTCGCAATTTCGCAAATAAATTCAAGAGGTATTGCGATTGTTTGATATACTAATTGCATTGACAATTCTTTTGCCAATTTTTTTATTAATTTTATATTGATATTGTAAAAGTAATCTTCGTAATTTTCCTTAACGCAGAATTATCTAGTTACTTTAGTTAATTGTATATCGGTTATTTGCTTATCTAAATTGCATTCATAAGCAACGGTTAGGTTGCCTACAAATGTGATTTGTGTGCTCGGATAACGATATTATAGCCAGCTCGTATATCTCGCAAAGTCCTGTCAATAAGAGGTTGTAAAGTATCTAAAGTAAGTACGAGGTCATTTTGTTTCGCGCGGACACGATGCGCGAGAGTTAACATCATAAAAATGCAATTTCTTCTCGCAATGACGTTCTCCAAGAAATGAATAATCTTATTTCTTTAATTACATTGCATACTTTTGCCACACGTATTAATGTCACGGTTAACATTGTAGCACAGTTAAACATTAACAAATATGTAGCTTCTTCGCTTCCTTTTTCCGTTTGAAAAGTGTATAGACTGTATATAAGATCTCTCTATATGTATCTATATAAAATTGTGACTTTACTAAAGAAATGTTCAATTTATTAAACTAATAAATTATGCGCGGTAAAAAGTATTTTCTTAATTTATATGTTGTATCAAAATATTTATATTTAAAAAAATAATGAAAATAGAGATAATATAAAGTTTGTGTGTAAAATATCTTATATAATTTCTACATTTAAGGATTACTTGCCTTTTCTACAATCTGTCATTTTGTAACGCAAAAGTAATATCTCGCAAAATTTTTCCGCGAAATGCGCATAAAATTGATGGAGAAATAAAAATTCCGAATTTGATAAAGGCTTGATGAAGAAGCATAGTGGCGGTTGTTTGTCAAGCTGGCACTTTCATTAAACGTACCAGTTACAGGAGGGTTAAAATGGAAAGTGTAGCGGCGTAGGGATGAGAGATCAAAAGATTCTTCCCCCTTGTTACGGTCGCATATAAACGTCCATTAGTTGTTGTCGCACAATGCGTTCTAGCAACTCAATTTGCAGAATCAAATTCTCGTTCCGCCTTTATCTCACCACGCTAAGATTAATTATATTTATCACGTTAATGACCCACAACCTTTTTAAACTGCTTCATGTAATATTTTTTCAGAATTTCAATAATATTACATACTATTCCTTAATGTGTAATTAGCTGTAAAATATTGAGTAATATTTATACAGAGAAGGAGACCAGGAACACTAAATATCTTTTACCCTCATATAATATTTTTTTATTTACTATAAAAATAGTAAATAAAAAAATATTTGCGCTATATCGCACTCTAATCTTGCTTGGATATCTATATACGCAAGAAAATATATGTATAGTCACAATCTTTATTTTATTGATCTTTATTGTTTGAAAAAGAATATGCGTCTTTTCTGTGCGAATTAATCTGCATGGGAAGCACTATTTAATTCTCATTCTCTGTATGTATTCGTTTAACAAATTAATCAAAAGCAAGATCAATTATTGTCAATTCTCCCAAAATTTTTGACGGTTGAATTTTTTTGTCATTGAATGTTTCTTCAATTCAAACTTATACATACATATAATATGATATTATTTATGTATTAGCGCGATGATGGGCAAATATATACTGCGGCAATTTGTTCGACGTGTCCCAAGGGAAGGAGTATCGGAACATTCTTGAAGCTCGTATAGTGATTTTCCAGCGCAGCATCCGGCCAGCTTGCGGCTTGTCTCGCAACCCCCGGTCGAATAAACGTTCTCGTGTCCTAGTCGGCTTCCGATGCCGAAGATTCCTTTGCGTAAACTGGATTACATCGGCATTAAACAGCATTCGTTCAACGTAAGCTATTCCAGAGAATGCTTATCCCTCACTGACAGATAAAATTGCATTTATTTTCTTACGCGTGATATAACGCTCTGTACGTATATACGCGTCGTAAAATTGATAACGTAACCGAAAACAGAATCGTGCGAAACGACCAACCATACTTATCGTCGGCACGATATTTCACGCTTAATATTGATCGACGCGCGGTCGATCAATGATGGAGCTCTTGCTATTCACATATACTTAACATCCAGTAGATATGCTTTGATGTTCTTTGGATACAGAGATATTGCGCGATGTTTAGATTTCCGGATATACTCCGATATTGCTTTACTTATTGCTGTAGCTATAGGATACAAAGATATTTATTTACGATAACTGCGATAGCCGATAGCAAATCAATGCAATTAATGCAGTTTTACATACATGATCTCGAATTGATCAGCGAATACAGCGTCACATCTATTTGTCTGTGCATATTTGTTACATTTACGCTAATTTTTTAAATAACTAGGATTTTAATCCTAATCGAAATTATGAAAGGAAAAAGAGCATATACAAATCATGCTTTGAGAAAAGAACTTACGCCAATTGCAATTATAAAAAAATATTATATTGTATTAATATTTATTACATGTCGTTGTCACAACTGTTAATAGAGTCAATGTCAATTAAGATAATATAAAGATGTAGGCACTTTAAACGTCTGATTGCTTATAATCGCGTAAATCGTCGGTTGTATTATAAGTTGTTTATACCATATAAACAAAAATGATACTATTCTTATATAAATAAATAAATAAATAAAGGAGTAAAAAGATAGATTATATATATATATATATATATAAATATTATATTAACGATAAAATATTGTGTTAATAATTATTAAGTTCTATTACCAATTAACGAAATTGGATATACCAGTCTTACCGGTCCGAGAGCCCTGGAAGAGCAGATAAACGTTCCGGGAGATCTCAGGATTTTTCGGTCTAGGGGCGGTAATGCTCCGTATGCTGCGTGCGTAGTCAGCGTGGGGCTGTTACGCTCTGTGTCTCGGCGTCACAAGTATTGATCCCCGTGGAGAGCCACTACGTGAATGGGTTATGGCTGTCTCGCACTATTCCGCAGAATTTCGTACGACCCTCTCTTCATCACACACGTTCACCATTTCCTCGTGATCTCGATTTCCCCCTTAGACGAGAGCTTTTTGTATTTCGCTGCTCGTAGCACGGCACGATATCCCGCACCCCCGTACGTTACGTTGCTGCGGTATCACGCATATGACGTAGGTAGTAGGTACCGTACTACTTATATTTGTTACATATATTACACATGTGTTGGTCTCAGCTTGCGTGCAAAGTGCAAAAGTACAAATTACCTTTTTTTTATTATACGCGAAGGGTGACGACAAGGCGTTAATATAGGCGCATTTTTGGCAAAGAATACTTATACGCTTTTGCATATAGCTCGCATATAGCTGAAGATAATGTCTAGTTTTCTTTTTATCAAAAAGCATGCTCGCGCGTCAAGATATATACTTTGAATAACTTTGTAATTATTCATACAAAAAGGAAAAGGGACTTTATAGCTTCAAGAGTCAATTTAATTTTTTCCGAGATATATATATATTTCTATTAGTCTTTCCCGCTTGTTGACGCGTAAGGCGTTCATTTCAGACTTTACAATATCTTTTTATTTTTCAATCAAAAATCAAATCTTCTAATTGTTTTAGAAAGTTACAGTTTATCTGTAACATTTCAATTAAAGAATAAATTAATTCGATACATTTTTGCGTAATTTCATTTTGCTCTTTATGCACATCTCTTCTAAAATATTAAGGGAATATATTTCACATATAGGTACGCTTGTCGCTTTTAATGCTTAGCGCATTAGCATATCTAGCAAGTCCTGCATTTTGGCATCGCAATGGCGTGAGGTAATGACGTTAGGTAGTTTAACTGAAAGCAGTATAACAGTACACAATAAATTGTCCCGTATAATTGCGTTGCCCGTAATGCCCGTAGCGCCAGTATAATGTCACATTTATAAGCGTATTTACAAGCCGGTATCGTTGCGCGGTATTAATAAATATGAAATACCTCCCCCGCTTATTACGCAAGAAAGAACGTCAGTCATATTTTCATAAATGTAAAACCATGAATATAGGAAAACCATTTAATTGATTGATTTAGTTTTTATTGAACCCATCTTCAAGGAGAAAAGTAGTAATGCCGTGCAATTCTAGGTTGTATGTACATACATACGTTGTTAAATATCGGAATGTTTATTCAAAGACTAATACACAGATCGTTTCGTACGCACAAAATTGTTACATAATTTTTACATACATTTTAATCGTGTTCTTTTGTTTATTTTCTTTTTTTCCTTTTCTTTCTAATTAATTTTATTATGACAGAGAATCAATTGTGCGCGTCATTTAGCAATGAGCAGGCATTATCGGTAATAAAAGAAATGTTATGTACATTTCTTTATCTTTTAAATTATTTAATTTATACTTACTAAATAGTTAATAGGTACTGCAAAATATAAAATGTAATATTTTATCTGTACGTAAATATTTTAAGAAATTTTATGCTTGCTACATAAACATATAAAATAAGTAATACAATTTTCTTTTTACATTGCAAAAAATATAGCTGTCTTTTTCTCATAATGTCCCGTCATATATTTTAGACAAATCTATGTGATTGTGCGAGCCAAGACATAGTATTCGATCTAGAGAAATATAGCTCCTATCTCGACAAGATTCGAGCATTCTTTGTGCCTAGTCTGGAATACAGAGTCCGTTCTTTGTTGGAAGAGTTCGTGTATAGCACAAATTCTCGATGGGCTAAGCAGTTTCCATGTTTCAAGAAATTTATCGACGTAATAGTTATGTGGAAGGATCCTCTGAACAGAGTCGCCGAATATGATGTCGGTACGATGGAAAAAATGATGAGAAATATCATTAAACGCATGATAAAGGACGATCTGATCACCTGCTTTCTGGATTCTGTCATTGTGCATCATAGATTGAATAAAGTTTGCCGCGAGCTAGACACGTTGGGCATCGAGGACAATATTTTAAGAAGCTTCAACGTGTGGAATTTTATCGATGAACGAGATTTTTTGCTGGATTGCAATTGCTTCACGTATGTTACGTTGTTGAGAGAGATTTTTTACCAAAAATTTAAAACAGAATATGCCCCAAGTATCGGCGATTGAATGATCATTTATCTATTAACTGACAAGTCCTAGCTTTGATAAAAGATTATAATTTCTTTGTTAAACGTTTATCGCGGATGCTTTAGTTCTTTATCGGTTTAGATGAAATAAAATTATGTCTAATTCTATACAATAGGGGCTTTATTAACCCGGTACCCTGCAATTCACAAGGATCAATCAAGTATAAAAAGGCAGTCAAGCCTTTACCAAAATTAACAAAAAACGTTTATGACAGAAGTACTGAGCGACCAACAACGTCAAAATATCGAGAACATCGACGGATTCTTGATCGAAATCAAAATTTTCTTCGACGAAGAGAAGATACTTCGAATCATTATTCTACATGTGTTGCAACTGGATCGCAAAATAATAGCATTAATAAAATAAATAGATCTTTTAATGAGAAACCTTGCAATACCAAATTAAAAAAGATACGGAACGGTTTGAAATTAAAGATAATTGTTCATAAGGTATATCTAGAAGACTATAAATGTCCGACATTTTCGAGCTTTAATGTCACTCGCTTACCTTTGCCTTGCAAACCGAGCAATTTAGCGAAACGAATTTTCGAAGCTGATCCTTCCTTAACCGAATCTTGCTTGATAGTGATGAAACAAAAGTTCGAAAGCAGCATATACAATGTTTGCTCGTGTCTCAACAGCGTTCTCGAAAAATTAAATATGAAGCTGACAAAAATGTTATGTCTCAATTGTGAAATATATCCTGGATATATCAGTTTCAAGTTAAAAGCTAGCAATATCAAAAAATGTTTCTTTGTCGCGAGAGTACCGATTTGTCAGAATGTCCGCAAAAGTACGATTCAACAAGATTACTCTACTTTGTCCTCTAAAGCAAATTCAAATTCAAGTACTGAAATTAACGAATCCAAATGTTTTGATCAATATGAAGACAATGGTGTGAATTTTAATGATACATTTGAGCGTGTCGATGATGAAACTAAAAAATTCGACACATGCTGTTCACAATTGGATCAAAGCTTCGTAAAAGATGAAATGGCGATAGATATGTTGCAAAACGAGACAGAAAATAGCAATGAGAAAAAGATTACATCCATTACTGAAAATGTTTCGAAATATGTTCAAAACCTTGCAAACTCCTCTTGTATAAATAATTCTTGCAAAGATATTATCGAAAAAATATCTAACATAACGTTGTGCGTTGATAATTCTGAAGAAAGAAATGGAAAATATTATAAAGTTTTAAGTTCAACAGAAATCAATTGTGAGAACGATGTGGAAAAATGTAAAAAACGAATTCTCGAGTCGAGTAATTCTATTACAAAGACTGACGACACGTCCATACAATTAGTAAACAATGGAAGATGTTTATCGCGTGAAAACTTTATCGAAACAAACGATGAAATTGAAAACATTTTTAGTAACAAAGATTTGGACAGTTTCTCACAGACTACAGACACCAACGAACACAATTGGATTTGTTCATCGAATAACAAATCGAATCTAGAAAATGAAGTTTGTAATATTAACACGTGCAGTATTACGTCATTCGCACAAAATTCCGAGTATGACAAACAATTAGTAGAATTAAATTATAATCATTTCTCAAACAATAATATTGATGCGATCGATGAACGCTTTGATACGCGAGAAAATGATAAGTCATTAAATTCGACAAAAGTGGAAATTGGATGTAACTCGTGTTCTTGTCAACCCGATAATTTTATAGACATCACAGTCATTGATGATATTTCTAAAGAAAATATTGTTTATGCTTTTGAAACATCTCAGGGTAATTTTGATGCAGTGGAAGCTCCAAGTACGAGCTGTTCCGAGACGATCCAGACATCACCTAGAAACAACAATTTGTTAACGATTTCCGTTCAAGAGCCTAGATCTAGATCAATGATATTATCGGAAGGAATCAATGTGGATACATGTTATTCGCGAACAGTTTGGTTGGCATCCGACGATGATAAAAATATATCCACTGAAACAAGCGATAAATGCAACGAAATAGCTAATCTTTCTACTCGTGCTTTAATTATTTCTAAGAAAGAAAATAAAGTTCTTCCTAGTACAAATAAGAAAATTTTCGATGGGAAAGATGGAGCTCAAAATTTTATTACATTGCCGAAAAGATTTTCCACATCGAAGGGAAGATTCCGATCCAACGAAGACTCAAGAAGTTCCGGTATCTCATCGACAGGAGAGAGAGAATGTCTACGGGTGGGAAATCACTCGACGTGTGCGACATCCAATGCATCGCTATGCTATCGGTCGTTCGTAACGACAAGTGAATTCACGATGAACAATAAACAAGATGAATTCCAAAAATCTAATAAATCGAAAACACTGTCGAAGCTTCGCGGACGCGGATACGCAAAGTCACGGAACGGTATTCGTAACGTAACTTCGACAACGATCAAACACAGAACAACGTCTCGCAGATATCTAAATGATTATCCTACGGAAATGCGACCACAAACGATACTCGCGATGACAAAGTTTCGCAATTCCGTCGACAAGTCTGTCGACAGAATAAAGCGTATGATTCGCGCAAAACTGGGAAGGATATTGTTTAACAAAAAAATAAATAATAACAAAAAAATAACCAAAACTTTTTGGAGAAATGAAGAATCTTCTGAAGATACTAGATGGAAGAAAACAAATGGCAAACGTATGAGACAGGTATACTTCTTGTTAAATGTATTTTATTTACATATTATAACATAAAAAATTTAATTCTTTTAGTTTCTTTAGCTTCCTTAATATTTGAGTTTAAGATTGTTTAATTGTTTCCGTTACCGGTTTCGAAAATTAAAAGTCTATCTAAGTTCCTCATTTATAATTTTCAAAATGGGTTTATCTTCAATTTACCTATTTTTTATATAGGGTTACAGCATAACTTCGTGCTCGACTTGTGACTGCTGCGGGCAAGGCTATACCATATCTTCTCGCGAATCTTCGAATGTGATTTTATCAATCCGTAGAACAAAGAGAAAAAGAAGAAGTGCAGAAAATATAGAGTTTCGCGACCATAAATCGACTGATGGTGGTAAGGCTTTGTTAAGCTTTCGCTCGATCAAAACTTCTCCATGGTCTTATGATTTGCTAACTTCTACAACCGAAGATATGGAAAAGCAGCAATTAAATAAAAACAATCGATATGATAGAGAGAAAAAAATTAGAAACGTTATAAACTACAGTAGAAACTCCCATCGATGCGACTTGAAACATTCTGGAACAAGTATAACGATTTCTTCACAATCGGCCAAAGTATCTTTCACGTGTAAACGGCAAGAAGAGATATGTGATAATAAGCGCATCTGTAAGAGAGCGCATAATCAAGACCAACGTGAAAATGAGCAAGTACGGGATGAACATGGACAATATGGGAACAAAAACAAATATCGAGGTGTATATGTCGGTAGTAATGAATCTTTAAAAACATCATTATCACACTCTTGGGAAGGAAATGCCAGAAATGTACATCAACAATTTAATGGTATATCGCAAGTAAGAAATGTAAAGAGATTTGCATCTTCAAGGAAGAATCGACAAATATTTGAGAAAGATGTGTCCGATCGTTCCGATGATAGTCTACAATCCAATGATAGTCTACGCAAGAAACATATCTTTGCGATTTTAACCGATGCCTATAAAGATTACATGGATGATCTCGACCTAGACTTCAAGTTGAGATTGTTGAGATACGTGGAACTTTGCAAGAGTGTCAAACGTTCGTTGATGAAAACATTACGACCGGACGACATTTATGAAATTAGCACGACATCGGTACTTGATAGCGATTTGTGAGAGAGTTTGATTTATTGTAATGTTGATAATCTCTCATCGATATCGTCGCAAAACATTGTGAAATAATATCGTTAATATGTCGCGTAATGATATTTTCAATGTTGATAGCATATACTTTAGCCAACGTTGAAGTTATTAAAATTTCGTTTGTTTCACGACCCTTTCTATGAATTTTTTTTTATAAAAATTGGAAATAATAATAATAGTTTTTTGAAATATTAAGTGTACTTAAAATGCACTAATGTATACGCTAAAACAAAAATATTATGTAATGATTACAAAATATCAAAAACTATCCAGTGCTGACTTTATAACAAAACTATTTTGTATGACTTATATCTTAAAGGTGATAATCTTGGCACGTATGGCACACAAATACATTATTCAAGAGCTTAAATAAAGATCATTTTGTATCATTGCGATTATTTTGTAAATTTTACAAAAGATTGAATGAAATAAGATAAGACTAGATTAAATGCGTCTCTCTCTCTCACTCTCTCACTCACTCACTTATAGAAGCTGTTAATAAAAATCGACTTGGATGTTCTTATCGCATAAAGAGATACAAAAGCATTCATTTTTTTTTGTTAGAATAACCTGTACGAGAGGGAGAGAGAGAGAGTTTGTTGGCAAATCAATTCCCCTTTATGGATTAAGCTGTATTCCCGCAGGCGTTCGTTGGCACGTCAGGATGATAGTGAAATCCGAGTTATTTAGGGCGTCCGACTTCGAAGAGAAGATAAAGTATTGTACGAACCATTGAGAATAGCAGCATCCATCCCTCCAGGCAGATCGATATTTCCTGGCAACCACCGGAAAGGGTGTCTACCCCCCGATCGCTCTCTGTTTGTAACAATGCAAGCTAGCTACCGAATCTAAAGAAAGATTTTTCGATATAATCATTTTTTAATTTTTGGCATTCACATCCTAGAAAATTTTATTAAAGATAACTGGAATTTTAAATATCGCGAAACCACTTATCTCAATTTTAGGTACTTAAACAGATCTAAAGTTAATGTTTACGCAGGCAAAATTTGGAAAGTTTTTGTCATTTATCTCAATCTATTAAGATATGATTATTGACTTTAACGGAGAATTATCGCTATTTTAAATTCTAAAGATTTATTTGCATGATGATTTGGGATGACGCAATGAATCAAATACAGAATAAGGAGTGTATTGTAAAAACTCAAATTTTATTATATACATAATTGTATCTCAAATCTTTAATTGATGAAAAAATTATCTTTAATTGTTTGTAACTCGAAAATTTAATAACGACAAACTTGAATCTATACTGATCAAAGAATCTAAGATTGTAATAGTTAATTTTAATACAGTTAGGTTTAAATATCATCTTTATAATTTTCGAAACTTGAAAAAATTCCTTGAGTAAACATGCCTTGAGTTTTCAAAATGAATAACAAAATTTATTGATAATAAAAATGTGATAACTGTATAAGAACTTGTTCTCATCTGCCCGTATTAAAAAATCTATTAGAAAAATAGATCCGACTAATCGCTCTACTCGGTTGTCAGTTTCTCAGAGAGTTGAATTGCGCGACTGCCTAGATAATAACGCAGCGAAATCTCAACATACCGATAATGCGTATGTTATCCGGTTAATAAATCAACCTTAATGCCGCCGTTACTTTTTTTCCATGCGTACCGTTTTGTTGTTGCAAAATTTTCGGCCGGGGTGCACAGGAAGCTCCGCCTGGAGTCGATCTAAAGGGGGTTGTGACCGCTGGTGATTGGCTAGTGATATCGATGCGTCGTTCCCGACGATCCAATCGCATCGCTGCGTCGAGACGCGCTGACGCCGTGGCCAGAAGTCAACTTCGTTGCCGCCGCCGCCGCCGCCGCCGCCGCCGCCGCCGTCGACGACGACGACGACGACGACGTCAGGCGACGTCGACGACGTTCTCCGTCGCGTACCCCGCGCTACCGTTACCCACTCCGCTCGTAATTGTATCTGGACTTAATTATTGGTGAGTCCCGCAAATTTTCTTAATTGTTTCCGATATTTGCCGTTTGTTTAAGTTTCGTTTAAGTATAAACAATATCGAATTATTATTCCATTTTGCTTGCAAACGAAATCGGAGATAATCCTTTTGTGCAACCCTGTGTCTTTGCGGGACAGAACAAAATTTGTAAATCTCTACCAAATGGTGATGAGATTATTTACTAGTGACGAAGACAATTGTGAGATTTCGATATTAGTGAAGTGATAATGTTACTCTCTCTTTCTCATTTAATATCAAAAGTAAATATTTGCATTTAAATCTCTTAAATTTAATTATTATCCACAAATTTTTCTAGATTAGATTGGAATCAAAGAAAAGATTCTATGAAATACTGTGATTAAATAGAATCAAGAAAAGCGGTGACAAAATTATTTATTTCCCGTTATGGGTCATTTTCTACTGATTACGTTTGCTCCAGCTGGATATCTTTCATTTCAGAAATTCGGCACTAACGATAAATCGTAAAGTGGTGATTTTGTTTGTGAATTTCTAGAGCGATTCAAGTAGTACGCGGAAAATATCTAATTTTTGCGTTCTCTTTTGTGAGTTTATTAGAGCAGTCAGCGAAGAGAGCATTCCAATAGTGCCAATTGTGATCTTTAGATATGTGAAATCTGCAGTGCGATAATTGGTCTGGCCGTCGATATTATAATACTCTTCTAATGCTTTCTATACTTTCATAATGAATTCATTTAGACTTGGTTTGCACGAGTGCCCAAGGCTCTGAGATGTCGGCGCTCATTTGCTCCATTCTTACATTGATTAGCTGTAAATTGAGTTTCATTTTAATTAAAATTCTCTTTGAATATATCGCGCCAGATTCTTTTTCCGTTAACGTCCTTTATTATTTATTCATGAAAATGAGTATATTTTTCTTATTGTATGTTCCCAATGTCATTTATTTTATTACTTTATTTTATCACTTTGTTCTTTATGTTTCAGAAAAAAAGACACAATATCAGAGAATATTAATTGCACTGTTAAGCGTGTAAAATATATTCTGTCGTCATTCATACAATTTTGATCCAATGATCCTTGTCATTAAAGAAATTGTATATTAATTCTTTTTCTTTTTCAACAAACAACGTGTCTGTTAAAATATTATCTAAATTCATATTTTACATTTCTCGAACATATCATTATACATATATAGATATTAATAGCAAAAAATTAACGGGGCGCGAAGTCACGACGTAGAGCATGAGAGTGCCGAATGTCGCTCAATGTCCATTAAGTTGAGTCAGCGTGTCCCATATACTCATCATTCCACCCTAATTCGTTAACACGTACTGTGCATTTTGGTGCCTTTTATCTGTCACGTGCCATTTTAATATCCGAGAGCCATTGTCCTCCGATGCGCCTCTTTACGATCGGCGCAGCACCCCCGTAACGATTTTTGCAGGCTGCACACTCCATCATGCACGGACGAAGATTATAATCTCTACGACGAGACTATTACAGTTGTACAATGAAAATACAATACAAAACAACGCGAGCGCCAAAAGAATACTTAATTTTCAATGTAAGCTAGTGAGAAACTATAATTTAAATAAGAAAATATATTGAAGTGTTAAGCACAAAAGTTAAAATAAGATTTATGCAATGTGTGTGTGTGTGTGTGTGTGTGTGTGTGTGTGTGTGTGTGTTTGTGTGTGTGTGTGTGTGTGTGTGTATGTGTGTATGTGTGTGTGTGTGTGTGTGTGTGTGTGATATTATTTGCAAATATAATAAAGTTTATTTGCACCTTATGAAAAATACGAAAACTATTTCTAGCCCTAAGCACTTAAATACGTGCGTATATATTCAAAGTTTACGTATGAAAATTTCAAACATCTTGCAACTAATTTAATTTAATGCTAATTTTGTGATTTAAAGTACAAGTCAATTCGCTAAAATCCACGTTTATTATACCTTTTTTCACACACACACACACACACACACACACACACACACACACACACACACACACTGTATCTTAATTAAGAATAAATTTAATTAAAATTTTCTGGTTTAACCCAGATGCGTCTCCGACAAACTTTAAGTAAAAAATATGACCTGAGTGTACGATCGGTGAAACGTTTCTTCTCACAGTTTTCTACCCTCCGAAGATGCTCCCTCGAGAGTTCGGGGATTAGGGGTGGAGAGACTATCACTCCAAATAAACACTCCTACCCGGATTCCCCCTGTGCCCGTTCTGTAGACTCTATATATTCTACATAGACATAGCAGATTTTTCTGATAGAAGCTGTAAATGGCCGAAATGCAGCAGCAAAACGATAGCTATTTCTAAATGTATATTAAAAACGTATAAATTGTTTATAAAATTTTTTATTCCAATATTAATTTTAGAAATAAAAATGTATGTTTAATATTAACATTTAAATTATCTTCTGCTTCACGATTGCGTTTAACATGTTTTATTTGGAAAATTATTAGATTTGTTATTATTATACTATAGGGGCTGCCAAATAACACAACGGGCGATAGTATAAAATCACGAAGCAACCCCAATAATTGAAAAATGTCCAGATTCGCAGCGGCGGGTCTCGTAGCCTTCGACTCCTTCAAGACGAAAGCGTCACAGAACGTATCCGGGTAACATATTGCTTACATTTATAATAACGTATTTAATATTTATAAAACTATAAATATTTACATATAATATTCTTTTTTGTTTATATCATTGTATCGTGAATGTGATTTTACGTAAAGAAACTGATTATTTCAAGAGAGTGATGAAAGTTGAGGTAGTTGAAAAATTTACTATTCGAATATGTGAGAAGATACGTTATTAAAAGGACACCAACTCTCTCCGTAGTAGATTCAGAAAAAATACCGGCGGTTACGAAGAGTTCGAAGCTTCGTGCGAGAATAGCAAAGACAACAAGGGATTTGAGGATGAAAGAGGATACAGCACGCAGCCTTCATTCGAGTCACTTCCGGAGCCAGAGAGACCACCATTGCGGCATATCGATACTTATTGCATGCCAGAATGTCCATGTCTTTCCAAGAGATACACCATTGCAACGCTAGCTTGTATAGGTAAGAATGGATAGTAAGATAATAAATTAGAAGACACGTTTCAGATCATTCCAACTTTATGTTACGTGTTTGCTATTCTCGTTCATATCCTATTACTATAAAAAAAATTTATCTTTTATAACAAATTTAAACTTTTTAAAATAAGTCGAACTGTAGATACGCTTTCACTATGATTTTGCGAACGGGAAGAAAATATTATATTATCATATAATATATAAATAAAGGTAAAATTTATATATATATATTTTTTTATTGTTTTAACTAATCTACGAAATATTCTTCTAGGATTTATTATTTCGTTCGGTATGAGATGTAACATGGGCATGGCCAAGCTCGTCATGAAAAACAGTACGGAAGGCGAAAATAACACTGTCAAGTTCAATTGGACGGTCGGCATGGAAAGCGCCCTTGATTCGTCATTCTTCTGGGGTTACCTCGTAACGCAAGTACCCGGTGGTTTCTTCGCGTCATTATACCCCGCTAACAAGATATTCGGCACAGCCATCGCGATATCTTCCTTTTTGAATTTGCTGGTACCCGGTGCGCTAAAGGTAGACCCTATCGTTGACATGGGTGTGCAAGTGTTGAAAGGACTGGTTGAGGTAAGTACTTAATGAAAAATTGAACAAAAAAATAAGGGATAAAGTTTGAATATTTATATATGTAATATATATACGTATATGTGTGTGTGTGTAAAAAATATTCATCCATGAAGACGTTATTTTTTATATACGCGTCTCTCAGCTATAATATGTATATCTAGCTGACAATATATCTAGCTTGAAACTTCATTCTCCAGTTAATATGTTGAACTTTGTTTAATTAAACAAAAACTGCTTTGTTGCGCGTAAGCTTAAAATAAGATGTAATACGTAATAAAATTAAAATTATGAGATTAAACGACGTTACCGACACGGGGACAAGTAAAAGGTTATACGAAGAAATTTTTCTTTATCCATAATATTCTATATAATCATTTGGTTGCACGAATAACCGATTTTTATTTTTTGCAGGGTGTTACGTATCCAGCCTGTCATGGTATTTGGAAATATTGGGCACCGCCTCTAGAGAGATCGCGTTTGGCCACATTAGCATTTTGTGGATCGTACGCCGCAATGGTGATAGGTATGCCGCTTTCTGGATACCTGAGTTCCTGGTTTGGCTGGACGGCATCGTTTTACTTCTACGGTAAAGAGATCTCCCGCCGCGTGTTCTCAATCTCAAACATATACATATAGAGAAAGGAATATTTTGTGCTCTGTTGTAACACGAACGTACTAATATTTCGACGAGCAGCCACAGGGAGCTTTATTAAGAATATCTACTAAATTTATTTATTCATACGAAACTGTTTTACTATACTTATTGTTTTATAGTAACAATAAATCGATTTTTGTTTGTTGCAATAGCAAAATACACGTGCTAGACGTAGGCTATTCTGTTTTAGAGAAGCAAACGCATTTTTCCCCAAACAAATTTGCTCGTCGCGAATCGTCAACACAGATTTTATGAAAAAAAAATCATGTTCTAATGATTATAACGACAAAGTTTACGTGCTTTCACATGGAATATGTAATAGCAAACGTACTTTACTCCGTACAACAACGCTAACAAAAGAAAATATTGTGTTAGTAGATGCACGTTTTAACGATCTATCGTAGGTGTCTGCGGTTTGATTTGGTATGGTTTCTGGTTGTGGTTGACCTTCGAAAAGCCGTCGAAACATCCCTGTATCTCAGCTCGCGAGTTACGTTACATCGAGGATTCGCTCGGACAAGGACAAGGACTAGAGCAAGCACCTGTGCCCACACTAGCGACGACTCCCTGGCGCAAGTTTCTCACCTCGATGCCCGTATACGCCATCATTGTCGCTAATTTCTGTAGATCGTGGAACTTTTATCTTCTGGTACTCTTCCAACCACGTTTCA
Source organism: Temnothorax americanus (assembly GCF_048541705.1). Taxonomy (NCBI): domain Eukaryota; kingdom Metazoa; phylum Arthropoda; class Insecta; order Hymenoptera; family Formicidae; genus Temnothorax; species Temnothorax americanus. Next base: position 4,313,079 of record NW_027509264.1, on the reverse strand, counting down.
TGCACGAGTCTTTTGGCATGCCGCTTGTCGAGGTAAATAATATTAATACGTTCTCGATAAAAAACAATGCGAAGTAAAACGTTTTTATTTTAATATATCACGTTATTGTATAAATGTAAGTATAAAATGTATAAAATACTTTTTATCTCAACATTTTGACAGACCGGAGTCATTGGGTCGCTTCCACACTTGCTGATGACGATGATTGTACCTTGCGGCGGTTTGCTGGCGGATCACCTCCGTAAACGTGGTATCATGACAACGACAAATGTGAGGAAGCTTTTCAACTGTGGTGGTTTCGGTATGGAAGCGCTCTTTTTCCTAGTGGTGGCCCATGCGACGACATCTAAGAACGGAACCGCTGCTACGGTCGCTCTCGCGATTGGCGTCGCGTGCAGTGGTTTCGCCATCTCTGGTTTCAATGTCAATCATCTGGACATCGCACCGAGATACGCCAGTATCTTAATGGGCATGTCTAACGGGATTGGCACCATCGCTGGTCTGTTGGTTCCTTTCTTTGTGGATAATATCACGGAAAAGAAGGTATGACGAAGAACATATGCTTCTTCGATCACGAATTTAACGGTGCACAAGTTAAGATTGGTATAAATTTAAAAAATTCTGTACAGGACCCACACAGCTGGCGGAATGTTTTCATCATAGCTGCATGTGTACACATTTTCGGAGTGACGTTCTATGGCATTTTCTGCTCCGGTGAGTTGCAACCTTGGGCCGATCCCACTTTGGAAGAACAGAAGAGCTGGAATCCCATGGATGAATTTGGCCAGACCAAACCGCCCGTTCCACCTCCGCCGAGAACTATGCGATCCGAATTCATAGTAAGTGCTCAACGTATTAATAATTATTTATCATAAATATCATAATAATCAGCTTTATCGCAGAATCCGCGCGTTCAAATCATCGCGCATTTAATCCTTAAATAAACATCAAACGTGTTACACACATATACTCGCAAATTGTTATACTTTTATATTTTTAAATACAAACATTATTGGCGAACGATAATGCAAGATATATCTAATAGTCTACTTAAATTTGAAAATTTATATATATTCTTATGAAATAAGTGTATTTTTATTATATCTGTTTGCACGAGGAATGAGATTGAAAGAATAACCATCTCTTTCCAGAAACAACCGTCCCGGGACGGAACTGTTACTGACGACTGGAATACTTACGAGCAGTCACCAGCTGAAAATCATATGTACGCCCGACAGGACGGTAAAGGCCCCGTGATAAACTACGGCTCGACAGAGACCAACGGGAACAATCCATTTCACTCAACAAATCCATTCGCCACGGACGTTAACGCGTCTTTCGTACAACCACCGGCAACGGATGACTACACGCATGACATCGTGCAGACGCAGCAGTGGAACTGAAAATGGTCGATCACTGGATAGAATACGTGGATACGAGAAAAGCAGACTGCTTTCCCGAGGTTGTAGGTCATTCGTATCGTTACTATCGTTAGCTGTCAATCCCATGCTGTCCCGGCTCTTCAGACATGCCGCATCTTCGTTAATAAAATTCGCGGACGTGAGGCTAGTAAAGATCAAATTTGAGTTGCGCAAATAATTTTATTCTTTTTGAAAGGATAAAGTCATTAAAATTATTTATTTTTCTCTTTGAAATCCGTAAAATATTATATACGTTGCATATAACTTAATAAATTAGAACGTGTTCTTTATGTTTATTAACAAAATAGTTTATCACTAATTGAATATGTGTACGTATGGCATGTCTGAGGCCGTATGTAAATAAGATTTCAAAAAACAACCATATTTTGAATTTTATGAATCAATACATATGACCAAATGCTGAAAATACATCTCTAAATGTATTTTCACGTTTAAAATCCTCGTAAATATCAAAAGAAGGAAAGAAAATACAATTTTTCTGTTGAGCGTAATACCTAAGAGTGCAGAGAATGGCGCTGTGAATAGCCACGCGAATAAGTCAAAATTATAATACAAGCGGAATCTCGCTACGCTTTTTTAAATTAGCGAGATCGATCGACAGATGAACCGCTATTTATTAATGTTATTTTGTCACAGATACGCGCATTCATATTGCTGCTTGCAGCAATGTGTGATAAATGATGGAAAGTGGGTGCACACGCATTACGTTATTTAAAAAACGACAATAAGTCACTTGCTGCAAACGTGCCTAAAATGAGTCTAAAGATTGTTTTTCTGGTTTAAAAAATTCAACCGGAAAAACTTTCTATCTCTATTCCTCATTTGTCTTCGAGTGTACTCTTACTCTTGAAAGTAAAAAAGAAACAGTCGAAATCACAGAAACCAGAAACCTTGAAAATGCATTTTATGTATAATAATATATAATTAGCCACGTTTGAATTTATATTTTTTAAACATTTAGAGACTGAAATGTATTATTAAGTCAAGATTTGCAAAAATTGCAACACAACAATCGATTGTTTCAACTCTATTTGGGATATTAAAAAAAGGATATTCCCTTAATTTATAAAAAAAAGCTTAATCAATTAGAAACTTAATCAATAGCCCTAAGAAATTCTTCAACTTTATAAATGTTTTTGAAATGTTTATATTAGGATATATCACATTATACACATTCAATATTAGCAATATTAATTTCTTTTGTAAAAAAAAGTATCGCAAGATGCCGCACTTATCAGCGACGAGATCCAGATATGTCCTAAACGACAATGATTCAAACCTTCGCGAGACAATAATTCTCTCCGTGGACAATAATTAACGGCGAGGTTTGAGAAAATGCGGTAATCGTGAGAGATCTCGGTGCGCGCAACATAGCTCAATCGCTGAAACTTTTAGGTATTCCCAATTCTCCGTGACGTGACGTGTTTAATTATTTACGCGGAATAATAGAAACATAGCAATAAAGGAGGAAAGTTACGCGAATCAAAATATAACGAATAACGTAAATCGCGCGCGCGTTTGTCGAAAGTGAAGTTACACACAAAGACATGAGACATCTTTACGCACAGTCAGATATAGTACAATTCGATCCATGATAACGATGATATTATTCATACAGCGTAGATATTCGGAAAATTTTTTAATATTCATTAGATATGTATCTAAATTGAAACACTCATTTCTCTAAATATTTCTTAAACCTTCTGACATATATAGTATATATTATAATTTGAAAATTGGATAAAACTGAGAAAAAAGAGTTACAAGATCAAATGTGGTACGCTAGTAAAGATTCAAAAGTCTGGACGAATTAATTCGACATCGAAGAAATATACCTATAAATATTCGCAAAAATATCTCTATGTTATATAGATGTCATGTAAGTAAAATTAATGAATATAAAAATCGCAAAGAGAAACAGAAAAGAAAGATCAAGGACAGCTATTAATCAATTTTTCATCGACATCTATTAGAAGCAAAGTACGAATTATTTAGAAGATAGCAAAAAGAAATAACCATAAATCGGCGCATTCTCGTTCGCGTCAAATCGAATTCTTTAAATGCAAATTTTTGCGTGAATTTCCATAATATCCGAGACAAATTTAAAACATTCGCGTAACGGCTTAACTTGAAACGTATGAAAGTATTCGTAAGAAAGTGATAACGAAATGAAAGTACTGTTATAAAATATGATAGTTATTAAGTAGACAAATCATGAAAGTGAATATACAGAGATCAAAATAAGATTGAGATATTATAATTAGGGAAAAAAGCAGTATATATTATACATTGTCTGGATGTATTTCGTATACATATGTATATTATATACATATACATATGCAATCTGCATACATCTTTTATCGTATACATAAATATACATGTTTATGATCGCGCATCATCATGCGCGGTCAAAGATAAAACGGGACACATACAAGGAAACAAAGTAAAAAGCATGCGACGTGTTGCGTCGGATTTTGCAGGCAAGTGGTACTGAAAATGTTAGACTCTCGAACTGGTTAATTTCGATTAGTTTCATTTTTTATACTTGGGTATAAAAAAGAATATTAGTAACAGATGTAATTAGTGCGCGAAACAATATTCTTTAAAAAATTGAAACTATTTCTTTAGAAAAATGTCGAAACATAAATATACTTGAAAAATAAATTTAAACTGATTAAGAAAAAAGGTCATTTGCAATTGCAAAATTTATTTTACTTTTCATGCAGAAATATCTGTGCCACGCATTTGCGAGCTCTATCGAGGATTTCATATATATGGAAAGATGTATTTTATTCTAATCTTCATGAATCTAATTCATGAATTAAGGCCATTGCACGTAACAAAGTTTTAGTCATACGCGTAAGGCCGTAAGAAAATAGACCGATCACAGCCGATTAATCTCCTTGAGCTCGAAGAATAATCGAGTGTGATTGATCTATTTTTTTCCGGCTTTACGATTATGACTAAAACTTTGTTACGTGCAATAGCCTTTAGATTTAGAAATTCTAATCTTCACAAATAGAAATCATTTTATATTTACAATATGAAAATGAACAAACCCGAAATTAACCGATTCGGTTGTCTAGTAATAAAACTAATCTAATATGGATATATAAATAAAAATATATATGACACAATATTTAGCTAATGGCAACGTCGTGATACAAGCGTCATTGAATACCGTTGAACGCCCTGTACGTATGTGGGCCGATGAATCGAATAGTTTAGATTTTTCGTTATAGCCAAGGGAGATCCACAAAATTAGTCAATTTATGCGAGACCTTTTTAAAAATATAGATACCGATATAATCCATATATACATATATATCGACATATATTGTATCGGCAACTATCGTCTCGCATTCTTCGTCGACAAATAAGATTATATGTATATTACATATGTCGTATATTATTTGTTATTACGTTCTATATTAATATAAATATAAATAATATATATATATATATATATATATATATATTAGTTAGGCATGTGGCTGTATATTATAATTGCATTAATGATAATAATACGTGTGATGATCGATATACTTGAGAATGCTCGATTGATGCAATTTACTTATTTAAAATGTTAAGGTATAAAAAGACGCGCTTAAAGGTATTAATTTTATCGGGCGCTTTACTGTGCGACAATAATACTTAAATGAAAGCCTGATGCACATGTTATAACAAAGCACCAGATTTAGAGTTAAATTATTTGTTTGCTAGTTGCGCGATTTTATTATTACGCATGCATTGGGGTGTTTGAGAATTAGCACATCTGAGGTGAACGAGTTTTAATATATTTAAAAAAAAGCAGATTTACTTTTTCGTAACATATTTATAACATAATTATTAATAATTATAATCGAATAAGAATTATGATAAATGTTGAGATATCAATAACTTTTGAGATATGGACAATTAAAAGAAAAGGAATTGTCCTTTTCAAAGATATAAATTTATAACAAATTTTAATAATAAAATAAATTCTTGTTTTAATAAATTTTTTATGTGAGCAATGTATCTTTTTTCGATAGACGTATTATACGCGTGTTTAGATCAACAAGATTCTAGTAGCTAGTATTAAGTAAACGATTAATTAAAAAGCAATTCTAGTCCAACAAAAATGTGGAAAAGGAAAAAGTCACTTTAGGTTTTGATAGGGAACGTCGCCCCGTTCACCGCGTGTATATATACGCGACTATTACCAAACACCCCCGTATACGCAACGGTAATAATCTCACTTCGTAACATCAATGACAATGCAGGACAGGACAATAACCAGTCACGATTAGAACGCTCGTATTAATGATGACATCTAATGACGATGCCGCACATTGCCGCAACGCGCATTTTTTTCGCGTGGTGCATCGACCGCGAGCGCTATATTTTAAAAAATACACACGATGATAGAAAGTCGGAAACACTTGCAACACACTTGAAATTAATGATATGCACGCGATAACTGTCATCTAACTGTTGTGCGTGCCGCCTGCGTCACTGCCGCGTCGAGAGAAACGATTCGTTTTCAGACTAATGTTGGGAAAAGAGCGGATCTGAAACCTAAGCGGCATCGCGGCAGCGGCAATTTACTTACAAATAAAAAAGTGAGGTACTTTCTCTCAACGTGGTCACATACGAAATAATATATTATTATTTTTTGTACAAGATATACTATTAGAAGAAGATATAAGAAACGAGAGAGAGATAAAATGCAAACATTCACAATTATAATTGAAAAAGAATTTTATTTATTTACAACTTTGTAAAATTTGGTGAAATTACATATCTTACTATACGAACTATATATATATTCTTGAACACTTATCGTATTTAAACTAATCGCTCCGCGTGTACTTGGCGCGAGACACTACCGTGTCTCTTGATTGAAATATTTAAATCATTAATTGTTTGTTTTATTCTTCCACTTGTATCTTTTGCTCTTTACTTTTCCTATTTCTTTTAATCCATCACCCATCAGTAATATTATATTTATTTATTTCTCTTTCTTATATCTTTTATTTTTAAATTTTATATCTTTGCTCTCTAAAATATCGTGACTATAATAGTATGTGAAAAATAATATTACATTAAGAGTAAGTGTATAAACATATATTTATCATTATGTATCGCAGTAGTGACTGGCCTAACGTTATCCATGACTTCATTCGCTAAACCAGGAAAAGTTTCTGGACTTGAGATATTTATAAATCATAATTATTACGAAAAAAAACCTAAAATAAGTTCTAATGCTGTTCGAACAATAATACTGATACTAATACTTACATACACATATATATATATACGTATAGCTTCGGTAATAACTTACGACAATAAATAAACGAAACACGGGGTGGGCCGATGCCAAGATGCAAACTAGAATCTACTCGGCAAATTCAATAATATGTATAATGTATATGAGATACCTTGTGCGAAAACGATCGTTGTTATTGCGAAATCGTTGCTTACGTCAAATGGATTGGCATAGCTTTATTTTCGGCACACCCTGTACCACTTTGTAACGATTAGCTTTATGCTTTTTCGGGTGCTCCACGGAATATAGAAATGGGAAGCACACGAGAATGTGATGAAAGTATAACGAGTCATCCAAGAATGTATTGCATCAAAATGTTTCCATATATTTTTGTGAAGAATATGCTGAACATTTTATCGTTTCACGAAAAACATACGTAAATTAAGACAAGACAGATTGTATTATACAGATACAATCTATTATGATACAATAGTAATCAGCAATTCTTTATGAGGTAGACATTCGTGAAACGATTGAAAAATAACACGTACTGAGTTGCAAAGATAGCAGATACCGCAAATTTCATATCATATATCTTTCTCCGATTCAGAATGATAAAGATAATGTGTGACTCGTATGCAAGTAATAGGATTTTTCAGTCTGAAAAAGAGATTAGATTTCTTGAGCAATTTTTAATATATTTTAGGGGGGATAATTATATATAAAGCGGACAATACTATATTTAATATTTTATTACCATTTTTTTACACGCAATATTATAATTTGTGAAAGATTTTGTGTTATTAAATCAAATTAAGTATCAAGTTTTGTGACTGGAATTTATAATAACCACAAAAAGGTGAGACATTATATTTATCAGTCTGGAGGAGGACACAAGCATTCGACAGTTTACGGTATGGAACCATCTCTATACTTACACACACACACACGCGCACACACACAAATTATACCTCCACGTGTATGTATATATCTTACGTAATATGTACAATGCTGGTACAATGCACATACTGGCATTCATAATTCGTCGCTATTTGTACATCCTCTGGAATGTAATTAAATAATATTCATTTACGTATTTCGATTAAACCTGTTTACAAAAGTGTATCAATTATTATATTGACAATAACGATAAAAGTTTGTGAAAGAATGAAAGTAATATATTGTAAGTACAATAAATAGGCAAAGTTTTAGATATATTGTAAACGATGAGAAATTCTCGACAAATTTATACATAAAGTAACAATAACCGAGAATATTAATATATATAGTTATGTATTAAATTCTTTATTTAAATTTTAACTGAATGTAGTTGGTGAAGTTTCAATATTTATTTCATACATTGTTGTTAAGAAAAAGAAGAAGAGATATATGTCCATAATAAATATTCCGTTACTTAATGTTATTTGTTGGATATTTTATGACGAGAATTTCACATCGAGAACAGGAAATATATTGATCGATAAGAGTGTTATGTATTAAACTTTCGATGGCTTGATATAACAAGGATCAAGTGTAGATTAGCATTTAACTCTTTCTCATTGTTAACACTTTTTTATTTGTGGAATTTAAAACTTGTAGTTAATTTAATGTGCTCCAGTGATAATTCGAAGAGACTGTTTTGTGTCACGCGCAATTTTTGATCTTTCAGAAAAATAGTTCTCACGCTGTTAACGAATTATTGCATTGTAATAAAATTCCTACAATTGGACGATGAAACAAAGTGAGTTATAACGAGAATAATAACTTCTAACATTTTATACAAAGTTCTCCGTTCAATTGTTATGATTCTCAATGGATTTTACGCGCCAACAAATGCCGTATTTGCAGTGGCAGAATTTCAATGGTAGAGTTTTACTTTCGTTAAATATTTAATTATTGTGAGGCAAAGTTGCTTTTTCATATTTTATATAAACTGTCGTTTTTCAGTATGTCTCGCTGGTTGAGAAATACTGCGTTGAAACTTAACAGACAATAATACGATGTTAGTTATATATACACATTATATACAGATTTGTTAAGAATATTATAATTAGGATTACGCGTGAATCAGAAGAATCTGCTCTTCCGTGCTGCGTAAACACGAGTTTGGCGTTAGGAATAGCGCGCACACGATCATGATTCACGTCTTGCGTGTTCAGAAATCTCCGAAGCAGGCCCTTGTAAGTATCAATTAAACTTAACAGAAATTTAAAATTAATTCTTTCTTTTTCTAATTTTAATTTTAAGAAACGCCTAACAGAATTGATTAAATATCAATTGATTTTAATTAATATTTATGCAAATGGTACATAACAAAGTTAGTTGTTTAGAAAGATAAAACTGTACGAAACACATCACAGTTTTCTTTTCATTGTGAATTAAAGAAAAAAAAAGAGATTAATTAATTTTGTTTGAAAAAGACATTGACTCTACTATTGACGTTTGTCCATCGTTTATCCATTGTAATAAATCTCGTTCTTTTCATAATTGGAAATGATTAAATATTTCGGAAATGTTTCGAATAATCTTCAAAGCAGGATGGTACGTCTGCGGGACGATGCGAATACAAGAAAAATATATTTTAATCATTTACGTTAGTAAGCCTCTACTCTATACCATACGTGTAGCCGCATTGCATATTAGAGATTATTGTTACACACGCCGATACAATCTGGTTTGTTACTGATTATTGCGACGTTAATTATCATGTAAAATATGTATGTAACATTGTAATTTTCAGTGTATTATGTAATTAAAAAATGAGAGATACTCTGGCGGCTATTGACAATAAATCGTGAGCCGATCTTTTCAAAACTCGTTCCTTCTCGATCATTGAGTAAATTCATGCTAGAAATACAGGTATAATAAATGCAACGATTATTGTAAAATTTATTTATATATTTATTTTATATTTCTCGATACATATATATATATATATATATATATATATATATATATACTCTGCGTCTTTCGAGGAAAACGACCGGTATATGAATACATAATCGCAATCATTAAAAAAAAAAAAAGAAAGAATGCAGAATGAGGACGCTGCGGATAAAAACTGACATCCTTGTTGAAACATATCTCATTGATAATTATTTATCCTTGCCGAGCCTTGGGATAGCTATTAAGCGTAGCACAGACATGCCCTCGTTCACATTTACCGCTATCATGAAAATCGCTCGTCACCCGTTCATGCGTTAACTGATAATATTTACATATCATACATACAGGTGCGTATAGTGCGTTGTGCGTGGTGCGTGTGTACAATACCGGTATCGTCGATAATATTCCTTGAAAATTACCCTGAAGCATTATGTAAATAAGTATATCGTATATTGTACAATATAGCAAACGTGGCGTTTTAAGAGCACAATTCGAAAGATGTTTCTCAATTTTTTATAAGCACAGCGGTAATTCACGCACACGGGAATCGTTAAACTGACGCTTTTAAGCGATTTCTCAAATTGCATAAAGCATTGTTTACAGCAACGTATCATTTAGCTATGCAGAAAGCATTTCCGTGAGATACATACATGAGAATTAACTCTCTAATTGTATCTCGTGGGATTAATTTATTACGCACGCGGAAAGATACTTTTATGATTTCCTAACCATGTCCGTCATAAACAGTTGAAACACTGAATATTATATGTAAAAGTAAACGCGACATTTTTCTATATAATAGGATTATACTTCAGCTTTTAAAAATACAATAAGATTTCTCCCTCTCCCCCGCCATGTCGTTCTTTATAAATATAAAAAAACCCATATTTTTTAAATAATAATTTTCTTTTTTCGAAAGCAGCTTCTCAAATCAATTCCGAACAGAAATATAGTATAAAAAGAAATAATGAATGGTTGCGAATAGAAAATTTATATAAATAATAAATAAAAAGATTAAATATATCTCGATTTATACAAGCATTCATTATTATCATTATTTTAATTTTCAACCAGATAAATTATTTATTATACGTATATATAAAAATCTGACATACACATGTATAGGTATTATAGAATAAAAATTAAATATCGGAAAAATTAAAAACGTATGCGGTACGCACGTGTGTACCAAGCCCGGATGCGGATCGCTCGCGCTCGCGTGCACCGTACGAGCAACCGAGCGCGAGCGCGCGAGCGTACTCAATCAGCTTTGCATGTCACATATCGCATATCGCGTACCTACGAGAGCACGGCCGCGCCGCGCCGTAAAGCGGGAGAGAAGCGACCGCACGAAGAAGCGTATAAGCGCCGCCAAAGGTACAACACTCTTCGTTACTTTCTAAATTCCCCCTCGCAGGCGGTATATATCCCCCGATGACTTTGCGTTTTGCAATCGTACGCACACGACGGGAATCACATCCGAGCGGATTTTTCGCGCGCCGCGTAAGCCTGGATGTTATATCACAAACCACGGAATCACCGCAGGAGATGGCGGTCAGTGTCGTGAGATACCTCGCTTTCCTTGTGTTCTGCGCCCTGCTACAGTACCGTAAGTACTGACAATGAGATTCGACAATCGACATGGCATCGGCCGGGCCGCGTGCCGCATCTCCGCCTCGGCTCTCGGCTCTCGATTTCTTCCTTCGACCTTCGACTACTTAAGCGTTTTCTCCCGTAGAAACATTCGATTCGCGAGTGCGCGTGTTGTCCGCCGCGTGCGGCTCGTGCGTGTTTGCCGGCGCGCGATCGAGGTATCGACGATCATCGTTCGATTTGCAAGGAACGGTAGATATAAAACGTCTTAAAATCAAAGTTCCTTTCGCTCGCTTTCGCTACCCCTTATTCTTGCCTGCCTTGTATATTTCTACAAAATCAACGCATGTGGTAACTGGGTAAGTCAAAGAAATAAATTTTTTTATTTTAGTAGGACATCGTTTATCATATTGTCATATTAGTATAAGGAATAAAATACTTTTTGTCCTTACTACGAATTCTTTTACAAAAGAATCTTGTCGCTGGTTCATCTATATCTATGCGTGCCTAAATGAATAATGCCTAATTACTGTAGGAAAATGAGCATGTTTGATATTTAAATAATGTCTCTTTTCTTTGTATCTTTGACTTTAATATATATTATTAGAAAATAGAAAATAAATACAAGCATGTGGAAATATCTCCGTGAGATAAGTCAAATATTGTATACATAAAGTGGCCCGCCGATCACATGTCAACGTTGTCAACACGCGATCAACTGTCGCATTAAAACAATAGATATCTTCTGGAAAGCGATAATCAATTGAAACATGACTATAGTCACATTAACGGGTGCAGACAATGCTAACGGGTGTAATAAGGAAAATCTTTCCTACGTTTCTTCTAGATGCGAACTTTACGCGCGCTCTCATTCCTTTCCTTATCTCTTTATTTATATTCAAATATTTTTATATACAATACATATGTATTATTAATTTTAATTTAATATTTATTAGTTTTTCAATGCCCGATATACACAATACGTATATCTGGAAGATATTATCTTGACACATACACGGACACTTTCTCTTGTAAAAGAGACGTCTTGCTCATAAGTTGTTAAAAAAAATTTAAAAAAAAGTAATATTGGAGAGTTCCTCGTTGAATTATCTTGCCACAAGGTGTTATCGTGTATATCAATTATATTTTGTTCCGTAATAATTGCATGCGATACAAATCTGAGGCGTGTAATTTTTATCTCATAAATAATTACGTTGGCACACTGACATTGATGTTACTCGACTCGCGGAGTTATTAAGATGTAAAAACAAAGGTTGCTAACCAAGGATGAAGGAAAAGCGCGAGCGATACCTATTATACGCGTCCCCTTGCATCTCCAACGTAATAATTTATTTATAGCATTGGCGATAAAAAAACTAACAAGAAACATCGACTTTCACCCAATTTCGCATAACGGTCCAATAACTTGTACTTTGTATAGTGCACGAGACACGTAATCGTTACACGGCTGAACGACTAACTAACGGTTAACGGGATTAACGTAAGAAAGAGAGAAGTAAAGCAATAAACAAATCGTTTACATTTTCAGACTATGCGACGGCTCAAAACAAAACTCTCAGGGATCTTTTTAACAGCACATCTTGCGCCAAGCCGCCTTACACTTGTCCGCATCCGCAGATAGAGTTTTATCTGTACACTAGGTACGTCCGTTCTATCAATTTCGCAACATTATTTTAATAATAACGTCAATGATTTTGCATCAACTAACGTTTCGCGTCAAGCGTTTGCATTCCGAAAAGCGGATTGTTAAAAGGAAGCAATCCCAACGGTGCAACTTTCAATTTCAAGATCACGATCATTTTATCTTGTACCGAAAGCGACCTCCTTTCGAGGCTCACCTTTCTCCGGCATCTATAGTATCGTCTCGAATGCTCTCACTATCATCTATACTACATTTACGTAGCGTAAAGGACGTAAGAGGAAAAAAGTCACTCTCAAAGTATATATTTCCTGTCTATCGTAATTTTCAGAGAAACGCAAAAAAATCCTTTGCTATTAGATGTCCGTGACTTTAATTCTCTTTGGAAATCCAAGTTTAACAAAACGCATCCGACCAAGATTATCATTCACGGCTTTGGCGGTGGACGAAACTTAGCACCTAGTACAGATTTACGAGATGGTAAGATTAACGGTCTTCTACATTTTCGATATACTTGAATTGTATATTGTATGCCACATTTTAAAAATTCGCGAGTGTGTATGTGTTACGTAACAAAAAATTAATTTTATTTATTAATGACATTTATCAAAAAGATAATTTTATCGAACATTAAAGTCCAAACATTTTAGCTTCGAAAAAATAAATCAAAATTAAAAATATGAATTTTACTTTGATACAAATATAAATTTGCATAGATTATTAAAATTGAGAATAAATAAATTGATATACAAGTTAGATGCAAGCTAAAAGGCAGAGATCGATAGGCTTAATTACATATAAAATTAGAGACGTTAAAGAGATCGCGCACTAGAGAATACGGTCTCATTCTTATTCAGCCAAACTAGCCATATTTGGCTTAATCACGTTCAATTTCAGCGTATTTCACGCGAGGCGATTACAATATTATAATCGTGGATTACGGTTCGTTGGTACGCGAGCCCTGTCTCTCGCAGATCTCATGGGGCCCGGACTTTTGCTCCAAATGCATCGCTCAGCTGGTGAATTACTTGAGAGATCACCCACGGGGCACGAGGGTGGAGAACATCCACGTGCTCGGATACAGCGTAGGTGCGCATATCGGTGGACTCATCGCAAATTACTTGCCCAATGACAAACTCGGGAGAATTACGGGTAATTGCTCGTATGCAGCCGATCACCGTCTCGCAATTTAACCGTCCAGACGTAACGCGAGCTTTTTATCGTTGTAGTTATAGACTATTATCTATTATACATATAATAATTTTTTTATCGTATATACATTATATCGTTTACTCGTTACTCAACAAAAGTTTTTGTGTTGTTTTATTTTTAAAACAATGCAAAGAGTGTGACGTTAAGACAAAATGAAAAAGAAGAACATACTTATTAAATTACAAGATTCGAAATTATTTATCTCCCAGCAAGGTATCGAATACCTTTTACGATGTTACGTCTCGAGGGTTAATAATTCATCATAGAATCGGACGGACATTAATCGCGAATAATTTGCGTTCCTGTTCGCGCATACAGGCCTCGATCCGACGATATTTTTCTACATGAACGGCAACCGCTCAATGGATTTAGACGAGACAGATGCCCATTTTGTGGATGTGATTCATACAGGCGCCGGCATTTTGGGGCAATGGGGGCCCAACGGCCACGCGGATTTCTACGTAAACGGTGGCTCGAGTCAGCCCGGGTGCGCCACTTCTTCTATACTCCGTAAGTAGCGAGTGAGAATTGGTCGCGGGTCGCGGGTCGCAGGGGCAAAATGCAATGGCGAAATGCGATATTGCAGAGCTAAAGATATTTTGCTTTCATGTCATATACCGTGCGCGTATATATACGTATAAGCGTTGATAAATTTTTTCTTCCGGTAAACTGAAAATTTTCTCTGTAGAAACGCTCTCGTGCGATCACACAAAAGTGACGCCGTACTACATAGAATCAATCACGACAAAGAAGGGATTTTGGGCGGCCCCTTGCGCAAATCTATTCTCTTACCTGATCGGATGGTGCAACCCCAAGAGAGAAGAGTACATCCCGATGGGGGAGGATACACCTCATACGTAAGTGAAAATGTTGATCCGCTTACGAAATTGCGCGTGTAACATGTTTTAAGTGACGCACTTCTCATTCTCAATCGATCGATATGTAACCACGTTTAATTTTAAAATGAAAAAAAATACCACGCGTTAAGATTGTCTATCAAATATGTATAACGTTTAACTTTATCAAAGTCGAGAGGAATGTTGACGCGTGTATGTGAAAAATTAACAGAGCACGCGGCATCTTTTATCTGTCAACAAACGCACGCACACCGTACGCCCGAGGACTGCCCGCAAAAAGCCAGCGTCGGACAAGTCAGAGGCGATCGTCCTCCCGCCAGTATTAAGCTTATTGAAACAACTGATTAATATAATTATAGAATAACATGTATTTTTACATGAATCAATCGTTTTAAGCTATATATAAGTACATTACATCGCTAAAAGACTTTTGTTTTTATATCGTTATACACTATTTACGACTTTGTACATTTTAATCATTAGATCTCGTCTATTTTCTTTCTCTTCCGGTTCTTTTTGAATAAAATATTTTGTAAGTTGCGCGCGATTGATAGTTGTGACGAGCAGAAATTATAATACATATATCTCGTACCGTTCATTGACATCCGATCGTATATAAGTTAAAGTCTCGCGTGCTCGACATTGCACGTAACACTTTCACTCCCGTTCTTACCGCAGGTTTTTTACATATTATTTATTTAAAGTCGCATGTTTACAAGACGAGGTTTTCTCGACGTATTCAAACGGATCATTTTAATCACTCGATCATATTCCGATTCAATCCAATAAGTCGCGAGTCACGTCATTGAACACCACAAAACGGGGTTGATCGAATTGCATCAAATAGAATAATTTTGCGTAACAGATTTATTTCGAAAAAGACACGATTTTTTTTAGAATCTCTCTTATTAAAATTTATAATGTTATTGCATAACGCTGAAGTAATATGTTTCACGAAACGTATGACTAATTTATTCGACGTCGTATAGTTCCAAAATCCTCTTTTACTCCTTCGGTATAAAGTTACTCCAGTAGTGCAATCTAATCGAATCTTTTACGATAGTTGTATAGTGTATCATTATTAATGTGTAATATGTAACATATAATTAATTTTTATAATCTGTAATATAATTAATTTAAACCTAATTATTCATAGGAACGTAAAATTGTCTTGTAAACAAATCTTTGCAATACGAACCTTGCTAGACCATATTTGTGTTTCATTTAGCCCTCTCTCAATCTCTATTCACCATTCTATTTCAACAAATTTCCTCATATAGGTACACTTGTAACAACATGAAGACTGTTTATGTTAACAACAATATTTATTACATAATAATTATTACGGTATAGTAATAACTTCTATATAGATTTACAATATACTGTCGCACTAAACCTTAAATAGTATGTATAATATGCAATGGAATGATTACAAGTTGATACATCTTCGTTTCAAGTCGAAGGCGATCCTCCGCGGCCTCGATTTTTCTTTTCTTTTTTTCTGAAGATGGAATCATCGCGAGTTATAATTATCGCATGTATATTCTCTAGAACTAGAGACATGATCTTTCTCCGATCACGATGCTCGCGACGTCAATCTCCGCACGTAAGTACAAGTCATACGAAGATGAGCAAAGATGCATCCGGATTTTTTAAATATCATCACCGACCCCAATCTTGAGGTTCGACGAGCGGCGCGTAGCGTCCGTCGAGCATCGTCTCGAAGATTTCACGCGAGCTAGAAACAAAGTACATATATCGCACGGTGAAAAACGCGATAATGTAAACCGTAAAAGTGGACAAATACTAATCTCTTTCGAAATTTAATCTCAGTGCAAGAATCTTTTTTTCACAAATAACAACATAATTGACACAATGATCGACTACAATGTAATAAAAACGTAATTAGTTGCTCGATAATATTGTACTTAAACATTAAAAGAAAACGATCGACGGTATCAAGTTATTGAGGAATAATCGACAAATTATAAAGAAGAAGATCTCATGGGAAGATCGAAACCGTTCTAAATGTCAAATCAAGATTTGGTAAACACATGCATTATACTCTTTTTTAAAACTTTTTTGCCTATTAAACTGACATTTTGACTGACTAACTGACTGGCAATAAAATCGTACATTGCTGCATCGCCCTTGACATTTTTTAGCTGACAGCAAGAGAAAGTAGTTTTATCGGTAAGGCTCGTGATTTAATTGTTACAAAACATATTAGATCACTGTCGAATCATCGTTTGACTATTTTCGCGTGTGGAACGAAAATAGAGGTAAAAACACATCGCTTTCAATAAACTCGCCAATCGCATCTCGAGGACGTTATATTCATTATCGGACTAAACTACAGTTTTACAAATGCTCTTTTCCGCTTTTATTTACATCCTTTTATTTTCGTGCGTGCTACGTGTAACGTGCTGTTGCCCGACAATCGGCATATATGTGCATGAGCGGATTTAACACTAATGTATATCGATTATTTAAACGGAGATCTGTCTGTCTCTCTGTCTCTCTCTCTCTCTCTCTCTCTCTCTCTCTCTCTCTCTCTCTCTCTCTCTCTCTCTCCCCCCCCCTCCCCTTCCCTTTCGCTCATGATACACTCGAAACATTCGCAGGATCGCAATTATTTCCGCACAACGGAATCACCCTCGCGTTTCGTGATGATCTTCCCGTTGAAATCAACTCAAACGATCAATGATAGAAGTATTGATACCTCAGAATTGTTGATTTCAAACGATTGATATATTTTTTCTTTTTTTAGGGGGAAGTTTGTGGGATCTTTATCGATTATATGTATATTAGTTGCAATATATTTTTTCTGCTATTCTGATGGTCTCGTGCATATTCTTTCTTTTTCCTCTACGAATCTGCTGGAATGAATGGATCGATCGTGATTTCCTGACGATTCGCGCGTTTCGTCCAACGTGATCCTATAAGATCAGCACGATCTATGACTATCACACTACACAGTGCATGTTATTTATCTCTTATTATTTCATCGCGTTACACTTTTTACCACTTCTGGTTAAATAAGTTTCTCGTAAATGGTAAATGGTAATAATCGATATTAATGACGATGTCAATACAATGAGTGACATTGTTCATATAGGACGTACGTGATTTTCCTTACATAAGATCCATTCCTTTCGGCTGCACTTTCTATATTGCCCTTATTCTTTCTCTCTTTCTTGCGCGCTCTCTCTCTCTCTCTCTCTCTTAGCAACATATCTATTTTTCTTTAAATATGAAAAAGCAGAGCCGAAAAGAAGAGAGATCTATTTCTAGCTAAATTTTCAACTCGCGAGCAATGGCGTCGACGGGGTCGCTGTTTCGTTGACGCCGTCAATGGCGGAAATAGTTTTGTAAGCGAAGAAATTACTTTGAAAGTGACGAAAGAACATTAAACCGTTACATACTTACACAATAATAAACGCTCGGTACTTTCGATGTAAAATCGCAAACAAACCAACGTTCACACGCTCCGAAAGTTCTGATGCGAAATGGTAAGAAGTGCCCATCAGCTTCTTATGTTTCACATTTATGAAAATAGATAAGCACTGTTTTTCCTTGAAAAATAAATAAACCAGAACAAATTGGAGTTAAATTGGCAAACGAAAGCATTTAAAATTTATTTGAAATAAAATTTAGATAATATCTGGTTTTTAATTAAAGAATAATTTCAACAATTCTTTTTTAATTTTTTTGTCACTTTTCTATCTTAATATAACATTCTATTCTATTTTAATAACAAATTATTTTGCACTAATTAGTAAAATAAAACAGTGTCGCAGTTACCTCTGAACGGTCAACGCCATTCTCGCGATGATTTTTTTAACAATATATTGATCCATGAATTCCCGTAAAAGTGTTTTAAGTACAACGTTGCTGCGCAATAATGGTGCTTCTTGCATATACTATATCGATACATTATCATTTACGATAATTGGTCCTGAATAAACGATAGAACGAAATCCGGTAACACACACGAGATATTGGTGTATCGCGCACGAATACGGGATTTACAATCGCGTGGATCGCGACGAAGATCGACGACGAGTCGCGATTCGCGATCATAAGATGAAAACTCTGAGAAGCGAAAACTTCTTCCAAGGCCTGTGCGACACGTTCGCGGCGAGAATAATAGACGCCTTTACACCCCGTTAATTTAACACTCCAACCGTTTGACGATAAGATTTACGGTTTCCTAAATTTGCACGCGTGATAAATGCTATGCGTTGTCGTTTTCTGACGATCGGTCTTCTCCCATCGACCCAATTGCGGAGAAGACTTCTTATCTCCAGCGATCACTTCACGATTTGCAAAGTGGCATTTTATTTAATCGACGAATGACAATATCAGCGCGAGCGTCTGTCTCATTCCGCACGTGCAATTTCAGCTTTTATCTTCTCGATCTTCCACTTCGAATGGACATCGGCCTAACGATAAGAATGCAAAATGTATATTGAATTGTCACAAATATATGCAGTTAGTTGCAAAATATACTTTATATTTATTACATTAATTAAATTTTTAACTGTTAAGTAATGAAAAAGGGTAGCGAAGTTTCTAAAATAATTTATTAGAGTTGAATATATATATATATACGTGTATGGCATTTAAAAAATTCCAAACCAATTAAACACAAAAATGTCTTAAAATCAATATCTTCAAATCTTAACGTTACGCTTCTGTCATTTTCCAAAAGTGGATAACGACGGTGGTAAATTTGAATTTTCACGCAGTTTTGCGTTAAAAGAAGATATTATATATTATATACAGATCGATACTACATCAACGGATTAACTTCGTAACGTCGGGAGACATAAAAAAGAATGGCTTTAGCAGCGTATCCCTCTATCCATTCCCCGCCAAAAGAGAACTTCATTCTACGATAAATTACTTTAATCTTCATGTTGTAACGATAATAGATGTATAACGCGTAATTATAATCTTATATACACCAAGTAAACGCTACGATACAAAGCTAAAATCAATAGATATATCGCCAAATAGTTCATTCTCGCTGTCCTCGGTTATCGTTAACATTATTGTGATTATTATTATTTATCGTTATTATTTTTCGATTATTATATATATTATTAAGAGGCGCGATGTTTGTGTGTGTATATGAGTGTGTAAAGCGTCCACAGTGTCGTACCTAGAATGACCACATCCTTTTATTATGCGCGGTCATATATGTATGTATACATATTTTTCAACAAAATTAATAGATATTTGCTTCATAATCTTACTTTTTTTTTATAAATAAGTTACGGTAAAATTTATATCTGTAAATATATTTTTAAAGAGAGAGAGCTTTATAAGGAACTTGAATAAAACATGATATAAACACAAAGTATTAAAAGTTTTAATTTAAGAAAAGAACATGGCCTTATATATATATATATATATATATATATATATATATATATAAGGCCATGTTCTTTTCTTAAATTAAAACTTTATATATATATATATATATATATATATATATACTAGGATTTCTGATCATTCTAAGTATATCATCAACTTGACGCTATATAGTATGCTCTTATATTATATCATACCACTAAAGATATCGCATATATAACTTCTCTCTTGGTTTTAAAAATTAAAACTAAAATTGCACCAATCATGTGTAATTGAAAAGAAGCGACGAGAGAGAGATCAACTAGTGAACTTATAATTTCTGAAATATATTTACAAATAAATGCACAGTTCAAACTTGAGAGATCTTGCACCATGTACAGCCCTTTTTTCAAAATCAATTATTTCAACTAATCGCAAAAATTTGCATATAAAGTTTTTCACGACTTGCAAATTTATTTTGGAATCAAGCGAACTTTATTTTCATCGACAAAAGGATTGCATATAAAAAAATTAGAATATTAAGAACTATTAGTATTTTGCTCGGTACTATATCAAACTCAACGCTTACTATTATATATATTTGTATATTTCTTTCCCGTTCTCTCTTTTTGTCTTTTATATCAATCGGGTCTTTCCACACAGAATCTCCTTGAAAGCATCCAATAATATTGGTATAAATTTTGTTTGCTACTTTAATTCGACGACACTGTTAACTAATGGATTATTTAACGCAAATCTGCAATATGAATAGGCCCGTTTGCGATTTATGCGACTAAAAACGATAACTCACAGCAGATATAAGTCACGATATCATGTATATTACATATCCATATGTGTGTATGCGTATAATAGGTGACAACGATTAGAAAATTGCATAGTTACACGTAAAAAGCTAACGCGCGATTGTATCGCGTCGCGGGCGCGATATGCGATTTCTTCGGACAGCATGGTTTTCTTCGAATATGATCATTCATTGATTAAAGCGGACTATCAACATGTTCTGTCAGACGAATAAAACTTCCCCAACAAATTATCTTATGCCGATGCGTCTGCATTCAACATCTGATTGTGAGTCTATCAAAATCACATCACGCATGTAGATTTTTGAAAATGTTTTATGGAACAAAATATATAAATTATAATAGACGAAAATAAAATAATAACGGATAATATAACTTTTTTATATAACGCAATTTAATATATAAAAAGTCATATATTATAATAAAGACAATATAACGGAATATAAATTATATATAGTTTCATATAATAAATTCATTAACTTTTTGTTCATATATATTACTTTACGCGTACTTCTTCCTACGTGTAAAATATCGTCAAATTACAAAATCGTGTCTTTTTATTTAATTGTAGGAAGTCATTTCCGCGAGTAACTGGATCTATAATTGTAAGTGCTTCGAATCAGTGTCTGATATACTTAAATCGAACGACAATTCTCCCGACGTGGTCACGTTATTCGTTTCATCTTAATCGTGAGTTCTCCGTACAAATGGTGCATAATCCAAGTGCCTAACTATAGTGCACGAAGGTACGTCGCAGATTAAAGCATTGCTCCGCGCGTTGCACGAAAATGCACCGCGCACCGCGCGCTGTTGCACACGAGGATCAATACGGAAATGTCCATCGTCTCTAAAGCGACGTTTATGCATGTGCTCCAAGCCGCGCTTTGACCTTTCGAGTGCACGGGAGAGTTCGGTGTACGACGCGATTTCGATTCTTTTCGAAGCAATCCAAAGTGAAACGATGAATTAATCGCGAGAAGAAATGATATGAACGACGGCGACGGTCCGCGTCAATGTTTCATTAAAATACTCGGTAAAAGAAAAATTAAGCAAAAATAGGCGCGAGAGACAAAAATACAAGACAATACGTAAATGTACGTATATAAAATTATTTTTCTACAAAAGCCCAAAATGTCTCTAAAAATGAAAAAAAAACAATTTTATATTAATTTAATTATAGCTTATTCCAAGCTCTCTATAATTTTGCCTTTGCGAATAGTGCTTGAAATATAGTACCTAAAATTTTTCAACTTTGTAATTTTGTCTTTTTTTTTACCTTTTTACTGAGCTCTTCAATTTGCAGATTGTAATCCACATTTCGAGATTTTTTGCGAATCCGGATGATACATAACCATTCATTATTATCATTTCGCTATATAGACAAAACAACTGTGAACGTTCTCACTATCGTCGCTATATATGTTTCTTCCCTCGCCGGAAGAAGATTATGCCGCTATTTTTACGGACGACACAATTATATATATCATATATATACTTCTTCGATCATAACGTGAACGATGTCTGTCTTTAGAAAGTATATTACGGAAACTTGTGACACCAAACGAACGAATCAAGATATGGAAGCCTATCTATAAGAGATAACATGATGTAAATATTTCCTTGAAACGTCGATATTTTTTTGCAAATCTCAAATATTTTCTTTGCTCGATTGATATCTCAAAAAGGACGCGTTACTTGAAATCATTCAAAGTTACATCTACAGAGAGAAGTATATTAGATATATATGTATATATACAAGACACTACACTCTCCATGTGGGAACATATTATTTTAATGTTAAATCCTTCATATGGTTGGTATTTTTATCGTTTATCATAGATTATTAATATCTATTAAATATGGATTTGTTTTATCTCTTTCCCTATAGATTTTTCTTTCTTTTTCTCCCCTCTCAATCTCTTTTACTCTTCTCCGTTCCCCTTTCCCTCGATCAATTATCCTGTAAAGAGAGGACCGCTTTCAAAGAATCTTTATCATAAAACTTTTTAGAGTCGAGTAGGCAAGACAAGACAAGGCAAGATAAGAAAAAAGTCGCGTTGAGAGATTATGAAAAGTATCTCGGAATCTTAATAACTTCGCATCTTAAATTTAATTTCGGAATCTATTTATTTGTTATAAAATCTTAAGGTAAAATCATCTTGGATTATTCAGAAAATTTGTTTTTAGAAGTAAAATTGTTTTGAAACATTTCTTATGTATAATTAGCTCCATTAATACTGACCGTATATATTTTAATTGGAAAGTCGACGCGCTCTTAATCTTTCTTATCTCCATCTTCAGGGTCCTTTAACGTGTGCCATTGAGCGATCGGGCGCCTGGGGGATGCCAACATGTCGGACCAATGTCTCAATTCCGTTCCACTCGCGTTGTATCCCAAGACCACCTTCCCGATCGGTTCTGATGTGCCAATGCGATCGTAATCTACTACGGTGACGACGAGTTGCACTTTCTGACAGATCACAAAAAATATTGCGATTATTAAAATGTTAAGAGCATAACTTATTATTATTATTGTTGTTATTGTTATTGTTATTGTTATTATATGTAAAATTAAATAACGTCGTCAATTTTAAACTGTTACTGCACACCCTTCAATTATTACAAAAATAACGCTAACATAATGCTAAAGTAATTTTCTTACATTATAATAAGTAAATAAAATTTTATATATATATCAGTATGTTAAATTACATAATTAGTTGTTATTTAATTATTGAAATTTTAATAATTGAATGATAATAAAATATATTTTTTCACGTACCTGTATCTGTTCGAAGGGTACCTCGAAAGTGAATGATTCGTTGTAATACGGATTAAGGGTGCACTTTTTGATCGATGTTTTCTTCTTCTTCAATCTCTTTCCATTCTGCATCAACGCGATCTTGACGTAAGGATCTGAGAGGCCACCGACATCCATCTTTTTCAGATTTTTAGCTTCCAGAATAACTACCGTAAGCTTTCCGGCCGTCGGTACGTATCTCAACGAAAAGCATATGTCACCCAGTTTATTATCCTGTAAACAACAAAAATTCCTGTTTAATGTATTTTTAATGTGCAATATATCCATTTTGTAATTGCTAATTATTGCTATAGCTTAGGAATTTCTTTTATTTTAGCAAAAGGAAAAATTAATTCATCAAAACACACACACACACACACACAGTATTCTATTTTTATATGTGTGTCACATATATCGCATTATATTTATATGTATATTGTCTTACAATCAGTCATTCGATTGACTCACCTGTCCACCTTCACCTTCGACACTCTGTAGTTCCCTCCATTCCTCAATCGTTTGCGCTAGATCTATTTGGCAGAGTGGCACCTTTACTTCACCGATCTGATCGTGTTTCGAAAATCTATCGAAATCGAAGATGGCGAAGACCAGAGTTTTATTCATAGCATCGGCATAAGGAACACTCTGTACAAATATGTTAATAAAAATATTAAAAACAAATTATATTACATATTTAAATTAGAGATACGAATAAATTAAAAGAATTTGAAATGTTTTCTAAAGATTGTAGTCTACGTTAAAATTATATATGTATAGCATAAAACTATAAACATACATGTAAAAAATTAATTAGATCTATTAAGTATATTAAGTATATTA
Source organism: Temnothorax americanus (assembly GCF_048541705.1). Taxonomy (NCBI): domain Eukaryota; kingdom Metazoa; phylum Arthropoda; class Insecta; order Hymenoptera; family Formicidae; genus Temnothorax; species Temnothorax americanus. The sequence continues at coordinate 4,288,359 of NW_027509264.1, read as the reverse complement.
GATTCGAAACATTGCAATTCTTAACTGACCTTAAACGTAAAAGTTTCGTTGAAGACTGGATTCAACGTTTTTCTGTGAACTTTTGTCTCGAATTTTTTCTTTTTATCCGGTAATAAATACACTTTTACATATGGATCTGACGTGCCACCCATATCCAATGCCGGCAGTTCTTCCGCTTGTATCACCGTTACGGCGAGGCTGTTCGAATTAAAGTCGTATTCGAGCTGAAATCAATTCATTTTAATAAATTTTAACTTGAGAGCGGATGGCTCACTTATTTCATTTTCTACGTAGCAAGTATGGATGAAAGATAATTTAATTTAAGATAATTAAGAAGCAGTTTGTACCTTATACTGTAGTTTTCCAAGCTTAACTTCGCTTTGCTTACTCTCAGCTTCGTCCGGTTCTTCGGCATTGTCCGTCAATTCTTCCATATCCGGCTGGACCTTCGCATATCGAAGTGGATTCCACGAGTGTAGAGGGTGTTTCTAATATCTACATCAAGTCACGGCACACTGAATACATACCTTGTCCTTGTACGTGCTCCCCAAAAGTTGCACGGACTTTAGGTCCACCGCGCCCTTTAATCCCTTCTTGCCATCTTTGGAGCGTCGTTTGCGACAACATCTTCGTATACAGCAGAAGCAGATTCCGAGAACAATTATGCCTACTCCTATATAGGAATAAAATATAAAAATATAATACACATTGTATATAATGAAATTTCAGCATAAATTTTACGTACGCATAATTGTAGGTATATTATAATATTATGTTATATCTATATAGATTAATTCGTTTGAAAATACAAAACACACTTTATTTACTCGAGTATATTACAAAAATGTCCCTTCGTCATTTCATCCGTCTTTTCTTTAGAATACAGTTAGTGATTAAATTACAAATAAATTATTTTAGTTGTTATTTAACGTTACATATTTAACAAAATAACCTTTATTCCGTCTATATCTATATAAATAAACTGTATAATAAACATTGATTGTGTGTTGTTGATTGATTGCAATTAAAAGTCGCCTTTTCGAAAAAAGACGTATATAATTTATTACCTATTAAAATAGCAACAAGACCCCATGACGGTATTCCTGTTTTTGCTACAAATTTATCTTCGAGGTCCTGAAAATCCTTTCCGAAAGTGGTCTTTTCTGATGTGATTTTTATATTCGGTTCCGTTGCTGGAAACAAATAACAAGCTTAAACTAATACTCGGTAGAAAAAAGTTACAAACCGTAAAAAGTTATTACACGATACGTGTGTCTGCATTCAAAATCTAGCAGCCAAGCATCTAACGTGTGCTAACAATTAAACTTTAAATTTGCGACGTGGTAAAACTTGGGGCTAAAATTTACTGATCATTATTCTTAAAAAAAAAAACGGAGTAAAAGATTACGGTAATACTCACGTTTATCGTAAACATCTTTAATAGCGCCAATAGCAGTGGCTGCGTCATCGGCCGCGACAATGTCTGCATCCGACGTGGTTGCATCACTGTTCGGTTCCGTTCCTTCGTAACGCTCTTTAGCGGCATTTGTGTCTCTTTTGACGTGCATTTTCTGCATGAAATAGACATTACTATAAATCCATATATTATACTCCGCAAGGCAGGCTTATTTTGTTCTACGTTTTACACAGTAAATATTCAGGCGATTCTTCCTGCAATAACAATTCCACCATCTCAATAATTTAATAATATTGAAGCAATGTTGAGATTGAGACAATTCAATCTTATCTGTCTCATATAAGTTAAACAGATTGAGTTAATGAGCGATATGAAGAACTAATGAAGCACCAACGATGCATGGAGGATGACACGCGAACAACCAACAGCGGACGCTGCTCGAGATTTCGTAATCTACTACGAGAGCATTTCCGCGCACGGTAGTCGAAGCCGCATGCGTATCTGAAAAACTTGGCTTTGAACACGACGAGTGTTCAAGAGCGTTGAGGAGAATATAGCGCTATATATTTGTGCGCGACACGCGTGACAGACGCCTGCACTTATACTTTCCATTTATCGCATGGAAAGTAAAAAATAGCATTGCGGTGTAAACAGTAGCCATTCATAAAGGGCAACCGCAACCGCAGCCCTTTACAATAACGTCTTAACACGACGAGACTTTTTCAAAGAGGAAATTATTTAAAGAGAGTGAAACCTTATGTGATTCTTTTTTACTCGGGGGAGAAATATCTCTTGCATTATCACGCCTTAAATGCTTCTGAATTCTGACAAAGCCACGACAACGACCGGACAGAACATCTGACAATGAGAGGCGCTTAAACGCCTCGTCTCTCGTCGACGTGCGTCGACAGAAAAACAATGTCTCTATACGAAGAGGTTGCCGAGAGAGCCAGAGAGGGCTGAAAGGAGACAAACGTGGTATAAAAGCGATGCATTACCGCGCGCATGGCGATGTATTATCGAGCAGCGCGTGGGAGTTCGTCCGCACCAATCCATAACTGAACGACGGGCGAAAGAAATAAAGGGAGATGAAATAGGAAGTTACGATGAGAGAGGGAGAAAATTCCAAGATTTCGTATAAAAGAGTCACAAGTTAAAAAGTAAAGGAAACGAAACTGAAGGGAAACTCGAATGAGATTGTCAGAGTAAAATATAAAGTAAAATACATTGCACGTATCTCAAGTCTTATAAAATATTAACTTTTCGATTACTTAATTTTTTACACGCCAAATCATGGGATAAATTAATTTACGCGAAGAAAAATATTGCTCGCTGCATTTATTAAATATCATTAAGCCATTTAACTTTTTTCCGTATCATTTTTTCTTCAAGATATAAATATATATTGTATGAATCGCGTCTATGTAGCTTTTTCTTAAGAGGTTTTTCTTCTTTATTCAAATTAAAAGAGACGAATTATTTATTTTTTCGTTTATCAACTTTTCTTTACGGAAAATTCTACAAAAGATTAATATTTGATTAAATGTTTTTTTATAATATTTTTCTTAGTGAAAGAAACCGTCATTGGATTATAATTATTTTAAAAAAAGGACATTAAAATTTTTTATTATAAATTTACGCTCAATTATATCAATCCTTTTTAATCGTTTCTTTATTTACTATCTCGGAAAATTTTATTTACATTTCACAAGACATAAATTATGCAGACATATAGAAGACATATATTATGCAGAATTTAAATTATCGCACAAAAATTCGCACTATCGTTTTTTGCCAGGCGAAAAAATGCTTTGTAACGGTATTGAAAATTATTTCAAGCGTGAAGAATGAATTTATTGCACGCTCGCGCTCAAAACCTGCAAAAAGTATAAAATATACTTCCGCCATTTATTTCGTAGTTAAAATCCATCCGACCAAATATTAATTTTACCATCCCTGGAAAAATTTATTGTCATCAATAGCGTGTCTTTCGCTTTGCATCTAGAAAGTATTTTTCCCTCTCTCTTTTTTTATAGTACAAAGAAACTCTTTTAAATAGCTTTCTCCAATATAACCTGCCCTTTGATAAAAAAAAAGTAAGAAAAATAATAATCAAAAATTCTTTTGTATCTCGTTTATAAATTCGAATCAGCCTCTATCGTCAGGTACGATTAAAATCTATTCAAATTTCATGTGATTAGGCTATACGTTAATTGAAATTTCTGAACATGCCTAAACGACTCGATCCGTAGATGCGCGCGTGTGCGTAATCGAGCGCATTTAAAGAGCAAATCAATATAACTTGGTACTGATAAATAGACAGCTGGCTGAGTGATATCGTTCGCAACGATCGCTCACATTGATGGCTCTAATAAAATTAAAGTCCGACAAAGTAACACATATTGAAAACCAAATATGATGCATGAAGACATATTATATTAGTATAATATGTAAAGTTATATTGTATACATTTCTCAATTATATATAGAATGATATTTCATTTCGAGATATTATATTTTGTCATTGATAAAATCAATAATAAAAGTAAAAAGATATAACAAGTTTTACTCGCGTTGCAATAAGGGATAAGGTATGGCAACTTTTTTCTTCTGTACGACGTAATAGGAGTTTGGAAAGTTTATATCGATTCATTTAATGTCACGCACATACCTTCCCGAAATAACCGATTCGTTCGAGGGTAAACTCTTATAAGCGATACACTTTCTCCTTTTGCATCTCTTCACGTGCCAACGTCAACAGATGTTTTCCGTAAGTTACTGAAATGACACTTGTCAATGACACTTGGCTCGACAGGCGTTTAAAACGTTGGAAAAATGCAAACATATATTAAAACGGTAAAATGTCATCTCTTATCAAACTACCGCGAGTAGCGAGTATACATGCACATGTATAATATATAAGTGCAATTTACAATCATAATGAAAATGTCAATGAATTTTAAAGTGCATTGCTTGAGCACTTTCGAATTATATGATAGAAATTTAAAGAAGAGGATAAATTTCATGAACTAAATATTTTTTCCAAGATGTGTACATACAACTGACAATAAGTGAGCACTATAGTTGAGAAATGCTTAGATGCTCTCTTTGCAACGTGTTATAAACGTAATTAAAAAAAAAATAATATATTTCTTATTTTTTATATCATTTTTATTTTTATTGTAATTTTATAAATAACTAAGAAACAACGATAAATATAAATGTGTCGCGAACACGTCATTTTCTCCTCGGTTTTTATGATACATTTTGTATATTAATATCTAAAAAAAGGCAATATTATTAATATACAATTATATGAGCTACTTGGAATAAAAAGCAAGCGCAGCATACAGCAAGAGAAATAATTAATATATCTTGAAAAAGGGGTCGAATAAAAAGCGAATATTGACTTCCACGTGCTTCTCCTAGGAGGGGGATCGACATCAGATTTCAGAGATATCAAAAATGTGTAATAAAAGAACGGAATGCTAAGAGTATCTTTTCTCATCGAAATTACGGCCATTCAAATATACATAAGTTGGTCTACATCCTTCTCAAAGATAATTTTACTATACAATCGTTCTTCAAGTATCCAACGTGCTTTTTATAAACGAACATCCCCGATACAGTATAAGCAAAAATGTTGTAAGTTACGAAAGAGGGAGGGAAAAAACGAACGTTCCACCTCTAACACGAAGAATGATATAGCGCGCTAATACATTCCGATTTTTTAAAATCTGCACTGATCAATCTATCAAAATAATTGTACAGATCTCTGCAGCGCGGACTTTTCAAAAAGCATTCGAAAAGCTCATTTATTAGTGTCCTCTAATTTACCCGCATTCCGAGTTTTTAAAAATCATGATTCTCGCACAGTCTCGAGAGAGAAAACTATGTGTGTGCGATACTTAATATAAAACTAAAACGACAATTGAACGTCAAAGTTTCAATGCTCAATAGTGCTTTCTGCGAGTATCGCGAACAATATTATTATATTATAATAAGTGGCAAAAGCACAGTTTCTTTTTATACGTATACATCTTAACCTTGAAATACACTAAAATAAATTTATAGATTACACTGTAAATTTTTAGACATTTCATCTTATTTCTTGCTACAGAATTTCGCAGATATATTTATTTTTCACATTATCACATTCTTATTAGCTGCACGCTATTATTACAAACGTTAACAATAATTAATAATTGAGGTAAAGATTTCTAAATTTTTAAATCTAAATGTATAATTTCGAGTGCTCTGCTATATTAAAATAAATTCCTCCATCTGCAATTTATTACCACATTTACCGCAACCTTTGTGCGTATATCTTTTTTCTCCAGATTAAGAGAGTTTACGGCGATTCATAATTTGCTGTAATTTAAGTATCTAATTCATCGTAATTTGTTTGATCCTTGGATCGTTATACGTATGGAAACGCATATCCTGCGACTAATAAGGAAGAAAGCCGCGGAATCCAAGAGAACGACGACGTGAAAGAAGAAGGGACCTAGATTGATCGGCGAGTATAGCATTTCTAAAAGGGGCAGGGGCAGGAAACGATTATTTCGTCGAACGAAAAATAAACCATGCAATTGACGACGGTAACGATTAAAGACATCGATTTACACCGAGTTTGCCGAGCCGACCAGGGCCGCGGGGGTGGTTACCGATTATATCCGCGCGAAGGGTAATCGATTTCTAATTTTACATCCGCCATGAGGGATTTATCCCGGTAAGATGGCCAAACGCGGAAAGAAGTTTCGTTGATCCGGAATGGTACTCACGACACGGAAGCTGTCGTCGGCTCTACACACACACCCTCTCTCCCTCTTTATCACTCTCTTCTCTCCTCGAGCTGCTTCCTCCCCTGGGCGTTACTCGGCGGCGGCGGCGGCGGCGGAGGCCTCGACTCGGCCCGTAACTACTTGCGGACTCGCGCGTATCGCGTATATCGAACAACACGGATACGTTTACGGATTTTACAATTTTTCGGGCCGGATTTATATCTCTCGTGCTCTCGATCGTATTACAGACGCATCGCGCTGCGTCGTCCGCGCGACGATGGCCGACAAACGAAAGATCGAAAGGGCGAAAATCCTTATCTGCCGTGCACCACGACGGTCTCTCGTCGACGACGACGACGACGACGACGACGACGACGACGACGACGACGATGACCACGATGACGACGACGACGACAGTAGGACGAAGAGTCGAGTGCGCCTGACCGGTACTGGCGAATGCGAGTATGGCCGCCGACGTAAATCGATAAAACACGTTACGTTTTCCGGCGCCGCGCCGCGCCGCGCCGCTCGGAGCCGACGCTCTGCGTCGTACCCTCGTTACCCCTCGCCCGCACCCCTGAACCTGGCTTCCAACCCTTGACGACGACGACGACGACGTCATCGGCACGCGCGGGCGTTTGACGTGAAGCAGCTTTCTTTTTTTCTTCTTAAATATTATCGCTATTCCGACAATGACGATGATAGTTGTCGGTTATTGGTGACACGTCAGTCTACCGGACGATCTTTTAATCAAAGATTGGTTTATTTGTTTCTTATTGATACGACAATGTGTTAGAAAAGGGCAAAAGAGCACATCCGAATGTCCACGAGAGATGGAGACCAAGGCAATATAAAGTATACTGGTTATCCTGATTTTGGACGGTTCTTCACCTGAGCGTGTATATAGTATGTGCAACGACACAAAATTTCCGGTATTTATTTTTAATTGTAATTTAATTGACTGTATTAATTATGATTCCGAGGGTCATGCTTGATAACTCTGTCATCTCTTTTGAATTTCTAAGAATCAAATCGTATACGGCATATATGGCATACGGGAATGAAATATATTATATCGTATATGAAACAGCTCGGTCTCCTTTTCTGATGAGGAGGGTGGAAGGTGGAGGGTGTAGGGTGTACCGAGTTTGTTGCCAAAACAGAAAGAAGCGTAGTCAGAGTCACACGCCGCGCTTCCATAAAACACGCGAGACGAGATGCGTCCCGATGCGATGGAGCGCATGCCCAAATCGATTTATCGCAACAGAAATCTTACGGTATATTTACCATATATCTCTCTATAAAGACACGCTCAAGCCAAATAATCCTTCCACATAGTAATGCAAAAGAAAAGAGCTTGGAGAAAATAATTGCAGAAATTCGAGCTCAAACAGCTTAACAATAATCTCCGCGGCGTTAACTATTTCTGCAGCATACCCTGGATTTAGTGACCCATACCCCATACCTTTAACGTTTACGAAACAAAGAAATATAATCAGTGGAACATTATTTTATAATATTTTTCTCTTCTTATCGAGGCAAAATTAATCTTAATTCAAACGGACTGTTACTCATACAAAACACACATGGAAATTTAATACTCATAAATGTATAATCTTAATTGTATTTCAATACGTCTGATAAAAGATGCGGTGTGATTTCTATAATTGCTCAAAATCCATTATTCCTACCCGAAAGAGAACGCCATTTTGTCGTTAAAAATGTGTCGTACATCGTATCAAATTCTCGAAATAGCAATTTTGACAACGATGTGCAGGAGTTATCGACCGCAAGCAAACGCGAATATAATCTAGAACTCGCGAACGAAGAGGCGACGATTCTTTCCGAGAGATGAGACATTCTGATTGGAGAGAATAAATCGATTCGTAACATTATTCCATTCTCTTTCTCAAATACACACACACACACACACACACACACAACTAGCCAACAACTGCCATGCTATATGTTGTAAGCCTCTTCGCCTGAAATAGCAACGAGTTGAAGAGTACCGTATGTTTGATTTGCCTATAGACAGATAAAAAATTCACACACGTAGCTCACGTAAAGTCATCATGAAAAATATGTCAATGACACGCGGTGTGTTAACTCCGCGATCTTATTCTATAATTATAAATATTCGTATTTTACATCAGAGACCTCCTCCATTTTGAAATGTTAAATAGCACAACTTTCTTGCCAATTTTCTATAATTTATCGATTTTCGTGAATTCCGCAAGAGACGTGTATTTTAAGTACTTTATTTGTACCATTATAACTAATCAATAATTATACAAATATATATATAATCTTCCTTTTCAAAGCAATATAAATAAACAAATTGTGTTGATTAAAATATATATATATGTGTAATAATTCCAAGACATTTTCATACTGCTAAAATCCATCGTTTTTAAATCAATAATACAAGAAGAATTACAAAATATCATATATATTTATTATAGTATTTGGAGACGTAGCGCGGACGCGCACCAAAATGATTGATGTTTTATCGCAGCAGTGTCGGAAAATGAACGTGGCTATGACTTATTCTCTCAGGCTTCCTCTTTGGCAACGGTATCAGTTATCGTCTATCGACATATTATCTCAAGAACTTTTGACAGAGCGTTTCGACGAACTTACGGGAAATATCACATGGGTGCGTATCGATCGTTCTTCTCGCCTCGAACGATCTCCCTTCCGAAAGTTCTTCCCCCCGAAGCTTGTCAAATATATTTGTAATTTGTAATTGAAACGTGCCTACGTTTGTCGCTTCGATGATGAATTTGGCGTGGTTCTCGTCAGTTTTACCGTACACTTTGTACAACCTTACTTGAATCGCGACGCGCATCTCTAGTGTCGTTGTCATAGCCGCGCCAATGTTTCGGAATATGCTGTCAGACGACTGTCTGTCAGCGTGTCAGCGACGGGAATGACGGGATAAGCGACGACCGACGACCCGATCCGGACGATCACGCTCGTCGCAAGACGGATCTATGTCGTTTTGGCTATGTCATATTTGGTGCGTATCGTCCACATCGTGTAAATGTGCATAACGCGATAGCTCACTGACGTGACGGAACGCGACACGCGATAGATCGCTCCGCATATCTTAATACGTTTCTATCGTATCATCTGAATCATTGTGCTCCTTGGTGCAAATGCCTAACAATTAAGTGGTTTTATTGTTTTTGTTTTAGACAAATAAAAGATGGGTTGCGTCAATAGCAGAGCTAATCCCAACATTTTTCAAGTAATGAACATAGACAACGAGGGTAATGTCACTTCTCCTGGACGTTTGGAAGTCACCGAAGGAGATATTATATTCTATCAGCGTGACAAGCAGCCGATTACATGGCCATTGCGCTATTTACGTCAATATGGATGGGACGTAGAACATCACGACGTCTTCAGTTTTGAGGCGGGCAGACGCTGTTTCACTGGTTCTGGTATATATGCCTTTAAATGTCAGAGAGCCGAACAACTATTTAATCTTGTACAATCAAAAATTCAGGTTAATATAAATCAATACAAATTAATTCCTAATATCAATATTTAAATATATGATACGACGGTAGACGATTTCAAGAAAATATTCCCTTATTATAACAGGTATGCAACAACGGTGGAGACGATACGCTGTCCAGAGACCTTCCAATCCCGTCACATCCTGCCGCACAAATGGAGCCTAACTATTTGGATCCGATATCGTCCAATATCAGAAGTAACGATCGTACGGGCTCTAGATTTCCTCATAGCCAACAGAACGGAAGATTAAGCAGCGTTGGAAGCAGTAGCGGCCCTATATCTCCCCAAGAAACCTTGGGATCACCGTCGCCACCCTCTATGCTGCCACCACCGCCACCGATTTCTCAGCCTCATCCGTCCTCTCTTTACGTCAATGAGAAAGTCTTGTTGTCTCCCCCCATTGAAATGGAGCGCAACAATAACAAAAGCCTTGGAAGAACGGTGCAAAGGTAACGTCGAGATTCGTTTAATCGGTTACGCAAAGCATATCGGATAGAATACACGTTCCTCGTTATTATTGCAGATCACCGCGAAACGCTTCTACGATTAATAACGCGAAATCCATTGGTAGGCCTGTGGAAACGGAATTGATACTCATTCAGGGTAACGCAGAAATAACAAGTGACGCAACCTCAGCGTTACCTACGACTACGGCGCCCTATATGAATATAGAAATCTGCAGCGAATCCAACCCGATCTCGCCAACGCACGGTACTTTCGAGACGAATCAGCTCAAGGAAGAAAGTAACGACATAGACGGATCTGAACACGCATACGTGAACATAGGTCCTGGACAAGATCCTGGACACACGGAGAACATTGCCATTGGGATACGTCCACCTCCGTTGCCCGTCTTACGATCGGATATGGAGGAAGGCTTCAGACATTGCTACGCTAATCTAGAGGCGAGCGAGATCGAGAGTTTGAGAAAGAGATTCTCCGGCACCTCGGTGCCTGAGAAATCACCCTTAGCACCCTCTACGCCGACAGGATTCCCGATTAGGGAGGAGGTAAATTATGCAGTTTTGGATCTAGATAAGAAAGACTCACCCACCGGCGCATCCAACAATACGGTAAACATTGCCCCCTCTCCACCCGAATCTCCGAATAAGCCACAAAAAGGCTACGCCACGATAGACTTCAACAAAACGGCTGCTCTCTCGCACTCCGTTAATCCCAACCTCGTGAACGATAACGAAGGCTGCAGAAAAACTCGTCATAACTCTACGATAAGCGACCTGGTAGCTCCGTGCAGGCACAATTCAGTTAGCGAATGAATATATATATATATATATATATATATATATATATATATATATAAGCGAGTGGCATATTTTATATTATAATAGATTACATCGTAATATATGTCGTATAACGACGTTCGTATAACGCCTGTCTATCGTGTTCTTCGCTGTAGAAAAAGAGAAAAAAAAACACAAAAAAGTTGTGGAGAAGATCGGATTTAGTTTTATCGTGAGCTTCTAAAACTCATTAAAGTCGTTTGATTACGCGTAAAACTTGCAAAGTTTCTTAGTATATTGGAGACTACGTAGTAGTTGATATATATATACCATGAGATATTCTAGCGTATGAATTTGTACAAGTTTTCAGTGCATTTTATCAGAATAACAGTATTCATACACACATACACATACATAGTAAGTCTTTTTTCCAAGTCAGACTAAGACAGCATAGAGAAAATGTTTTTATATGAGAAAGGTATAGATAAGTTTTTAGTACTTCACGCAAGCAGATTTTTTACATTTAGCATTTTACAAAGTAACATGGAGGACGTGGAAGCTAAAGTGCCCTAATCTTTTTCTGTAAATATCGTAGAATTTAATGTGGCTCAAGTGATCGTAATGGACACACAAAGTATGGTATAATATAAAGAAAGTATGATATAAGTTATCACTGATAACGTGAATCATATAGAGGTTTTTAAGTGATTGCTGTCATTTATTAGTTATTATATATATATATATATATATATATATATATATATATCATGAAAACTAATAATCACAAAGTGTAAATTTAATATAAATATTTGTATAACTGGAGTAATCACTTAAAACAAGATTGTGGATGGCATATTCATTTAAATTTTATATGTGTAATGTGAATAATTAATAATTAATAATATTAATTAAACAAATGTGTTAAAGCAGCTGATGCAGGACTTTGTTAAGTTCCAAAAATTATATATATTTTCGTTAATTTTGTGTGTGTGAGTGTGAGTGTAGTGTGAGTGAGTGTGTCATATGAATTTTATATATATATTATTTATCTACTAAATATTGTTGATGCATATATCAGCAAAATATTATTGATTCAAAGACAGCTTTTTTCCTTCGAATAATTCTTAATCCTGTAATAAAATTACAATACATCCAAGATGTAAATAACCAGAAATTTTTTTACGGGTAAGTTTATGGACGTTGTTGTCTGGTATATTTATAATCGTTATAAAAAATTGGATTTAAACCAAATATATCACATATTTATGTTACCAAGAATATATAATCTAATTGTAAGAAACATAGATATAATTGAATTAAGTAATTAGATAAGTTTATTTATCAATCATAAAATATTTTCTAACACACACGCATAAATACGGTTGCTTTCGTATGCGTTGAAAGATACGCAGAAAATATTGCGAATATATTATTAAACTACATATTATTTTCTATGTGTAACTTGCATTTCAGTTTTTGTTGGCGAAAATTTAACTGGAGCTACTTTTTGATTTGATTTGACATATATGTATGTGTATATATATATATATATATATATATATATATATATATATATAAACACACACAGAGAGAGACTGTTAAGTCTTCTCACATAAAATAACAAGTTAAGGAAAAGCTGAATTTTCTTATATAATGAACGGAATACTTGTATCTTTTTGGAGACGTTGCATTTTAGAGATCGCGACTTCGATCTTTATATATCTTTTTCGTAAGAGTTTAAATATAATAAGGAATTGTTTAACTTAAGAATAATAGATTACCGAGATAATCGAAAATGCCAAATTTTAAATAGATTTATTATATAATTAATTTTATATGCAAATATATAGATATGCTTGTTTTCTTTTTGCTATTTCCTGTGTTTGCATGTAAAAAAAAAATTATTTGACGTATACGTATTTCTGACAGCATAATTTTTTATTATCATAATTTTCGATTATTTAAAAATCTATTGATAAAAAAATGTTTTTGCTGAAAAGAAAATACAGAAAATAATCTTGATATTGAAAAAGAAAGGTAACTCGATATTTTTTGGAATGGAAATTCTATTATATTCAATTTTATTAGAAATGGAGCAAAAAATTTTCTTTTTCTTATTTGAATAATAAAAGATAAAAAAAAAGTATTTCTAATTTATTCGTGACGAGAGAATATGATACTCATATTATTCATAGAAGTAATCATTATTCGTACGAATAAAACATATAACATTATTTGAGTACCTATCTAGATAGAAAGTTATTTAAACGTTCAAATAAATTTATTATCGAATAACGAATTGAACAAAAATTTAACATGATGCTCATCTCTATAACATATATCGCGTAGTGTTACGCACCGTGTGTTGTATGGAGGATTCTATATGATATCTATGCGCTTTACAATTAGACAACAAATGTCAATATAGGAAACTTAATGAGTAACAATGTGCAATGCTTGGGGCATAGATAAAAGACTTTTATATTCTATATATTATTATACATACACGCAAAATCGAATGCGCGAAGATCTACCGGAAGAAATTTTTTTTTTCGAAATTAATAAATTTTTATTAATTTTATTTGCGTACCTTTAGTTTTATAAACATTTACCGCAATATTTCATTGATTTACAATTTTAACAAAATTATAATCAGCGCTCAATACGTTAAATACTGCAATGTGGATGTACATTATGTATGTATATATGTATGTACATTAAGAACGTACAATTATTTATCCAAAGAATATGTTTTAAGATTACATACGGTTTAAAATATTTTAGTTAGATCACGCAAAATGTATAATCTAAGCTTTTTGTCATAATATTTCTACAGCCATACGCACAGTTTTGAAATCCATAACTTTTCCTTGTGCCAGAATTATCTATTATACATATAATTGGTGATTTGATAAGATTAGGGATTTTTTAAACGTAGGAACTGTAATTAAAGACTGTTGTAATGAAAGAAAGTGTTATTGAAAGGAATGAGCGTGTGTGATCGAGCATTTCTGTAGAACATGTCCGTTTTTGCGAATATAAGTAGAATGTGCCAAAAAAGATGCATAAATCCGTTTTATAACAATATTCAGAGCTTAAAGATGTAGTTTAGGCTTTTTTGTGCTATATATGCAAGTGTTCTTAAAACGAATACGATAACAATGACAGTGTCATCGCGTCACTTGAATATGCAATATAGCAGCCTGTATTATAGACACATACATCGAATTGAATTTCTATCGAAACGTGTGTGTATGTAAGTTTGAATGCATGTATATAGGCATATGTATCTCATATATACATGTATATATATATATATATATATATATATATATATATATATATATATATATACCACACGTGCGTACCTTAACTACGAGTAATAATAAAACATAAGAGCTTCATCAGTAGGCCATGAAAAGTTGGAAACGTGTCTCAGCGTTCGTGCAACAAGTATTACGTATGTGTCGATCATTTCTTCATTTCTTTTAAATTTTGCAAATTCGCGATAAACGTAAATATTTGTTGAAATGTGTTTAATGCTCATCTGTTATTAAATGTTACGTGAATCGATATTTTATGCGATTAATCCTGATCTATATTGGTAAATATTTTCATAAATTTTGTTACACAGCTGCAGTGCAAAACGAAATTTACATTAACTAGGTCTACTGAGATTTCACGACTGTGAGACATGTTTTGTAATAGATGCGCAATGAAATTATCGAAGAGAATCTACAATTTTTGTAAGTTTGTTTCTAATTTTCCCCAGTGCACGTAATGGAAAGAAGCCTATGTGAAATAGAGAAGACATATTTATTTTTATACAGAGTGTCTTCTAGACGTTTTAATCGGGAAAAGTATAGTGAATTACATTATGGACATTGTACGATTGTTATATAATATTCATTTCACGATTCTAACACAGCCTTTCAGATATTACGCGATATAATTTGAAAGGAATATTTTAAAGTCCATTTATACTTAGCTGTACATACAAACATGCTCTCGATTTACTCATTTTCGCTTCATTTCAGATTATGTGGATTTACAAAATATACACTAATGTTATAAAAATTGTACTTATTCATTTTATTAATTCCCGTTCAAACAATTGTGTCGATATTGTCGATAACAAATAAATCTAACTAAAATTTAATTTTTTACTTACATTAATATTAAAATTCCATTAATGATGTAAATATAATAATGATAGCAAGATTACGCGCGATGACGACAATAGTGAAAACAAAAAGATAACGGTATTAACGTTTATTTGTAAAATATATTGTAGTTATGTATATTCTAAATCGTAGATCACATACGTTGCAATCTTTAAATTTAAATTAAGTGCACTTTGATCCACAGCCGGGATTTACGACAATGTTATATTGCGCTTGCACATATAATTTCTGCACGCACACTTCTATTATACGAGTATCGCGATATTTATTGAGCAACAACAAGGATGATAATCGCACTTTGTTTATAGAAACATTTAACGATCTTGAGCAACACTGCTCACACCGCTGCCGAATGTCAGTAGGAAATCAACGAATCAGGCGGCGAGTTGTCGACGTCTGGTCAATTCGTGGTCAATCAGGAGCGAGATGTCGGGATGACGGCGCTGGATGGTCGCGCAATAACTTACGGTCTGACTGGGATCGGCGCCAGCCTTCAATAGTATCCTGACGGCGTTGGCAAATCCGCTCTCGGCGGCGACTTGCAACGCCGTCAGATCGTCGACGTTGACTTTCTCCAATTGAGCTAAAGGCGAGGTAACCAATAGCGATACCGTCTGATGAAATCCTCTTGCTGACGCGAGGTGCAACGGAGTGTTTCCGCCGGCGTCCTGCATGCCCGGATCCTCGCCGTGTTCGAGTAGCTTCGTCACCATATCGACGTGATTTTTCCGCGAGGCTATATGCAATGGAGTTTCGCCGTACCGCGACGCGATACCTGTCGGCGTGTGTCGTATCAACAATGTCGCCGTATTTAACGCACCGCACTCCAGACTCTCGTGCAAAGCGGTCTCTCCGCGATCGTTCTTCAGCGCGGTATCCGCGCCGGCGGCCAGAAGCGTACCAATCAGCGACTCGATGTCGGTCTTGCGATTGTTATCTGCAAGATAACGTGTCATTAAAGCTCTTGCAATTGCACATTCTTTTTTGTTTGGCAATCGCAAAATGAGCGAGAATAATAATCACTCGTTTTCGAAAAAGTCACGCGCGTCGGTACTTGTATGTACAGAAGAAAGTGTTTCGTTTCATTTGTTTCGAAAAAATTGAAAAAAAAAAAAAATGTATGTATACACAAGATTAAATATGTGGTTTACTGAATGTAAAATAGCCTTAATCTTGAACTTTTTCATTTACAAAAATATCAAGTGCGTAATTTTTGAGTTTTTAGTAATTGGAAGTTAAGTCTTTTGAAAACTAAAAAAATTTCAAATAAGAAAATAAATAATAAATTAGTTTCAAGTAAATTTCACTTGACAAAATTTGAATTTAAATTGCACATTTTCGAAAAGATATATGTAACGTTGGAAAGTTAATTAAAAGATAAGTAATAATGCCTCGACATTTTCGTCAAAGGAAAATCGACTTGCAACTGTCCTTAATGAGGGATCAGAGGAGAATAATGTGTGCGGACGATCATCATGGTCGTACCAAAAATAGTTGACGATGCTAAAATGTGTAAGGCACTTCGACCTTGGTGATCCTTAGCATTAACGGGTCCCGCTCTCGCAAGCAATTCCAACGTCTTCGAGGCCGCATCGAAATTATTACGAATGGATTTTAGCGACGCGTGAGCCAGTTGACGAGAAAGCACGTGCAACGCAGTCGATCCACCGCCGGCCTCTTTGACGCCTGGCGGACAGTTGTATTTCAAGAGGTCCTCCACGAATTTCAACACGTTGCCCGGTCCGCCGTTCAGGATTACTCTGTGAAGTGCCGTTTCACCCCGCGGCGAACGCACAGCTGGATCGCACCCGTTCGCCAGTAGCGCGCTGTAATCCGGCAATAACCGGCAATAAAAAGATATAAAAAGTTTGTATACGAATTATGCCTTTGCAATTATTATATAGCAAAAATAAAAAGATTACTAATATTACGATACTAATATTAATACGATGCGACGCATCACGAAAATAAAATAGCACTGTGCCGCAAACACAAGTTATTTTTAGCTTTTACGACAATTCATCAAAGAGAATTTTTATAAACTCTATGCAGAGTTTCACGGAGCTGTCGAAGAATATTT
The DNA here is from genome assembly GCF_048541705.1 of Temnothorax americanus. Taxonomy (NCBI): domain Eukaryota; kingdom Metazoa; phylum Arthropoda; class Insecta; order Hymenoptera; family Formicidae; genus Temnothorax; species Temnothorax americanus. Next base: position 4,271,126 of record NW_027509264.1, on the reverse strand, counting down.
CAAGTATGTACATGATATCGCGCGCTTCAAACTAATTGTTCAACACATTACGAAACTATTTTTCACTAAATTTGTTTCATTAATAAACCTTTAAAGTAATCTGTAAGTCTGTATAACTATTCTTAAAAATTTTACCGAGTTTACCGATGAACATAGATTTCTCTGTTGCAAATAATATATAAAGATCATTGAGTTTATAATAAAAAAAAGAAACAGTTAAATATTCAAGAGACAATACGCTATACGATGATTCACGAATGACTCGGAAAGCTCTAAATTGATGTAATTTGCGGGAAGGACTGGAAGAAGACAGTTATATGCAAAGGAATGTGGTCTACCCGATTGACATCGACATCGCGCGAGGACTGGAGGGTGATTGGAGTCTACGATTCTAAAAAATCTACCTCAACACAGGCAGGCAATGATTCGTCGCTGCCATCAATAGGGGTGGATCGCCCGACACGTTCCAATCCGGTTCGTCCAGGTCCAGGTTTTGCACGCAACCGTTGGCGATCAACGCCGAAACGCGCTTGGCGTTTCCCGATCGTACGGCATCGTAAAACGATTCGCCGTCCTGTGTGTGCTGGCCGATAATTTCCCTTTCAGAATCATCTTGTTTCCGATCGTCCGTATCCAGGCAAATTTTCGCCACGTTCTCGCAACAAGCTCGCACGTCTGCGTCTCCCAGAATCTGCGCGTCGACGGACGATCGAAATTTCTCCCCTACGCGAACCCTACTGTCGCACGCGCGTCGTTCCCGCATCCGGATCTCCAGACGCACGCTCCGATTCTTCTCGACCTGCTCCCTTTTCGCGCTGCACGTGGACGTGGATGTGGATGCGCTTTCCGGCGCGGTATTATCCGCCAATGAAATCGATTCCCTCTTTTCCTTATGCCTCTCGTTATCTAAATTATCTTCGAAGGACAATTCCTCGTTGTCGTTTTTGGATCTGTTCATTCGCGAAATCTCATTTACCGAATTTGCAGAAACACTGACGTTTCCTTCGTCCTTATCTTCCTTCTCTTTCTCGAACATTCCCGAATCCCCGTCGACTGATTCAGAACCAGGCAGAACCATCGGGCTGACTTCCACGGAAGAAAAAAGCGTGGATTCTTCGAAAAACGAGTCACCTGTTGCGAGACTGGCTTGTGATAACGACGACGTTTCCTCCATATCAGCGGCAGTGTCCGAATAATTGTCCAGTTCTTCGCTGTTGTAGCACTTGTAGCGTACTTTCGCAGGATCGAAAGTATCGGGTGGACTCGTCTCGTCATATGCGGAAGTCATCGCGCCCGCACGCTTAATTGGCCCCGATTATTTGTTCGCGCAATTGGCTCGACGCGGAACAATACGGCGAACGCGTATAATTGGTCCGCGTATGCGTACCTACTGCCTGAGAAACGCTTTCGCCACTCGGTCGGAGTGATCGGACCACGCGGACCACGCCGGTAATGTTATACGTTATATGTACGATAAAACCCGCGCGCTACAACAAAAAGAAGCTCAACGGGAGATCAAACTTGGCGTGTGAAACGATCGAGCAGAATTGAAATCGAAGCGAGCAAGAATCAGCGGCGTTTTACGATGCTTCGCTAAAAACGTGCGTCTGCCTCTACCATCCTCTACCCGTTTACCGGCTGCGTACACCGGCTTCTCTCCTTTTTTTTTTCTCTTCCTCCTCTTCTTCTTCTTCAGCTCCCCCTACTTCTCCGCACTGCCATTCTGTGTTTCGCGTTGTATCGCATTTTGCTTTCATTCGTTGCCTACCCCCCTTCGCCGGTCTGTGTGCTCCTTAATCCTCCTCAGACGAGCCATGGGTGCCGAATCATTGAAATTTGTAAAACTTTGTATATGCACTATGTATATATTTTTTTCTCCCCTCCCCTCCCCTCTCTCTCTCTCTCTCTCCACGCGCAAAGTTAACATTCAGCAGTATAAACTTAATAAATCTAGAAATAAAAAGGTTATAGATATAACATTTCAAGCCATTAAAACATTAAATCATTTCAATCTTTACTTTACCAGTTATTCGTTAACAATGTAGCTTTTCCAGCTTTTCCAAGACACAGCTTGAAATTGAGCTTGAAAATGTTTGCAAATCGGATCGCACCATTTGCTACGCCTATTAACTCGCTGCCTTATCGTCGTCGAGTAGCGATGATGCAAAAAAATTTCAAGAGAAAAGAAAACTCGGCGACGCCGCGTGATCACGAACAGATACACAGATGTATATACGAACGGGAAACCTTGGGACTTTTACCCCGTTTATACTACACGCATACTTGTTTGGTACGGGAAGTTGAGATTTCAGAGAGATGGACATGATTAAATGCACGGTACAACGTACAATACAACGGCGCGCAAATCTAAAAAGCTACCATTTTATTGAACATCAGCCTACAATAACTTAAATATGCGAGCGACGAACGTGACACAGAACTGTAAGAAACCGTAGTCGGTAAAATAACAATATATATGTTTCCTCCTTCATATGAAATAATAATACTTCGTTTATACGAAGTTGTTATACGCTATCCATATTACAAAAACAGGTAAGTCTTATATATGCTAAATAATCTGCGCGTGGTTGAACTGTTGAAGGGATTGTAGTTGTAGCTTTTTAATTAAGTCAAAGAAATCCGATAAACGTCAGTTAAATCCGTATCCACTAAAACAGAAACTCGCAATGTATTACATTCGTTCAACGATACGATAACAGCGTAAGCGACGTTCGCTATATATATTTACCATTTATCTGCTTCGCGATCTGGAGCCCGATCGAGATTTCGACTTGCTTCGTTCTTTGGAAGCAGACTTCCGTTTCTTGCGATACTTATCCTTGACGCAAACGCTCTTGCTGCGGGATGGGCTGCGCCGTGATGAACGCGAGCGCGAACGATTGCTGCGAGATCTTGAGCGGGAACGTGAGCGCGATCGCGATCGTGATCGCGATTTTGATCTTGATTTGGACTTTGATCGCGAGCGGGACCACCTAAAGTAAAAGTTGTAATAAATAAATTTCAAAATAATATAGCCACGTGTATATATTTTTGCCTATTTTGCCTACCCATTACTACGGAACATAAATGTGAAACACGATCTTTAAAACTGGATATTTTTTTATTCAATTTCCATCGATTTCTATGTAGCGCGTATTATCCCCAAAATTACTGACAACGATCTGTTACCACCGATAATAATAAAACCTGATCCTCCGTCGAACCTTTAATTTACGTACTTATTAGGTATATAACAAGTTTGTCATCTTTTATAAACACGCACATTGAAAATATATAATATTTAGATACCGCGATTGTGAGTTCTCTCCCTCCCTCTCCGAAATGCGCGTTAGTATAACAGATCAGTTATTCGAACTCCGATGTATAAATAATATATACCGTTGGTTAATTTTCAAACTCCACGTATTCATAAAAAGGCGTTATTTAATATCTTTGAGCACGTCCTATTTGACAAGACTAACAAATTATTTCCATAAATAAATGCAACTACCTTTACGAGTCATGCAAGTGTGCTTACACGTAATAACGTAACGTGGATTTATTCATGTTCAAAGTATAGCTCAGCAAGTATATACATTAATCCTCGTTGAATATATACTTGACTGTTCTACTTATATACCATCTTTCCTGGCTGTGTGTGTGCTTACAGCGGACAATTGTGGATTGCGTGCGCGCGATGGCTATGCCGAGAAGGGAGAGCGGACGAGCCCTTTATACAGATGAAATTACGAGAGGGTCCGAGATGAACGGATGAAGAGTGGCTAGAGACGGGATCGCTGAAAGTTTGTCTCTCAACAATTGTTAAGTATTACGACGATGACGACAACGACGGCGACGGCGACGGCGACGGCAACGACGACGATGACGATGACTACGATGATGAAGACGACGACGACAACGATGACTACGACGAGAACGACGACTAGGCGGAAATCACAGATAGCTGAACGAAGAACGCCAGAAGTGCCAGACGTGCATAAACTCTCGATTTAGGGTGATGGTCAGTGGTCAGCGGATCGGTATCGTAGCAGTGCGCAGAACTAGCCACCCCGTGTCCAGTCGGCCACGGCCCATGTTTTTGCCGCGTTTTCTCGCTCGCAGAGGGTGCAGAGGGAAACCCAAAGTAGATGCGGAGTGCTCTACGCTGTAACTACGACGCGCGGTGCGTATCACAAACGTGAACCCAAGGCGAATCTCGCGCGACAATGTCGGGTAGCAACGCACATTTCACATGCGTGTGCTGTACGTTCAGCCGCAACTCCTATAAATAACGGGCAATATTACGTTGGCCGCTTTACAGTATTTCTTTATGTTTGTAGAAATATCTTTGCTTTCTTTCAATCATTACCAATTATGTCTAAGTAGCTTATAATCGCCATTATTTAAATAATCGAACCTATATACAATCTTTTTCATAACTGCAAAGTGAAATTGGCACAATGACATTGCGACAGTCATTTGATCAAATAAATCTCACGTAATTCGATAGAAATATTTGTTTCCTAATTATTAAATATCAAATAAAGAATGCCCGATTGAAGGGCTAAATTCAAATATAGTTGATTAACACAAAGTAAAATCTTTGTAATCATGAATGTGAACTCCCATCAGAGTTCACATATAACAAGAGATATTAAGTATTACTTCTCTATATTTTTCTATAACTATGTTACAATCCTTTTCCATTTTGCAAGATAACTCTCCACAATGTATGCGAGAAGTCAGAAACTTTGCACCCAATATAATTCAATGTATAATCTTTTAAATACATAAAAAAAAAATATATATATATATATATAAATTTGATACTTAATAAGTATAAAATGATTGATTTCATTAAAAAAGAAAAAATTTCCAAGACTTACCTTCTTCTACGAGAACTTCTATGACGGTGGCAATCTCGAGCATAATGACCCCTTTCGCCACATTCGTAACATTTATCTTCTGGATGAAACGGTCTCCCAACACCTCTTCTAGAGAAGCCTCTGTCTCTTAATTTCTTTCCGTTCGACAATTCGACACGAACGCGTCGTCCACATAGAATACGACCGTCCAGTCCTCTCACGGCGTCTTCTGCATCTCTGGGATCTTCAAATTCGACAAAGGCAAATCCAGGAGGGTTTCTGGCAACCCAAACGTTATGTAAGGGTCCATAGTAGGAAAATGCATCTTCCAATTGTTGCTTACTAGCACTGCTTCCTAAATCTCCTACGTAGACCTTGCCATCCGAGGGATAACGCGAGATCTAATAAAGAAACAAATACATACATACATATATATGTATATATAAAAGCAAAATCACAATAAAGTATCCCCACCAAAATATATGTAAAACAATAAAAATCGACCAAACATTTTTCTCATTTCTGTATATTTAACCCCAAAGAGAGAAAATAATTTATAAATCTCATATCTCATTCGAGTTAATAACTCTTTCCGAGATTTTCAACATTTGAACAAACACGATCCCAAACGTAACGAAACGACAACGTTGTATTACTTCCAAAATACATTGCGCTGACATAATAAAAATCCGAATTTTTATACCTTGCTGCTGCTCATCTTATCAGCTTCGTGGAGTTTTCGCGTTTCGCGGCCGCAATCCGCAATTCTTTACAAAGAACGTCGAAACTGCGACATGCTTTCTGGAAAATATGTGATCGCCAACGACAGCTCCCTACCTACCTCCCTTCGCGTTATCGATTCGAGAGAAACAAATTACAAATTGATTAGAAACCCCTCCGATGGCTAGAAACGGCTCCGAAGCTCCGAGAGCGCGAGCTCCGACCTTCGACCAATTTTTCACAACAGCGTTTTCACCACGATATTTACGATTATCTCCACCAATGGCACCAATGCCAGGCTGGGCCAGGACCAGGAATATCCGCTACACGCGTGGTTCAATTTTACTTGGCCAATCACTACCGAGGACGACGAGAGGACATATGCAGCCCGTATCGCAATGGACGTTGAAACTCCGATGCTCCGACCAACGACACGTGTGCTCAGAAATCTCAGAATGCTCGGTTACCAAGTTAGGTTTCATAATTATCAACCGGGATAATTAAAGAGCAGTAACGTTATCGATTATTATCTCTTGTGACGAAAATAAAATCAATAAAATGTAGAAAATAGCATATGTAATGCACGTAATGAAATATTAAAGTCAGAAATAAATTATTATCAGGGGTTTTTAAAATTAATGTATGTATTTACATCGCCAGAATGTCAGGATTGTCAAAAAAAGTCTTATTTATAATTTATATCATGAAATATTACAAAGCGAATAACAATATTTAATTATGGTATTACATTATGTTGCTTGAGGGAAGCATGTGCGAATGGTAATTAAATAATTATCGATAATTATCTTGTGGTCATATAGTTGAGTAGGGTATGTGTCCGATGTTTATATACTCGTGGTTGTCATAGCGATGACGCGATTAAATTATGTTTTGACGTGCACGCATTTCGACAATTATCAAATGAAACGTCGCGATGTCGGATTGCTGTGCAGTGTACGCTACGAGTAATCTCTCGAACCGATTTACGATTTACACAATAACAATAATCCAAGAATGAGCGCAACTTTTGGCGGTGACGATGGTGGTAATGAAAACATTGTTATCTTTGACATATCGAAAAATGAAAGAAAATTAAATGAAGACTTCAAAGTACTTCAACGAAAATTGAAAGCCAAGTGGAAGTTTATCGAGTAAGTTAAAATTTACTAAACAAACGTTAATTACATAGTATATATAAATTGTTTCAATCTCGTCTCAATATTCTTGTTAAATTGAAAAACTTACGCTCAGCGAATATATTTTAGGAATAATGAAGCGATATCGCAAGAATCATTGGCAAACGCCAAGATCCTAATGTTGCCAGGACCGCTAAGTAAATTTACCGAACTCGAAATGAACTCCGTTAGAACTTTTTTAAATTCTGGTGGCAACGTTCTTGTCACGCTTGGTGAAGGTGGTGAAAATAAGTCCAATACAAACATCAACTTTTTGTTGGAAGAATTTGGCATCATGGTAAATAATGGTACGTAAAATGTTCAGAGAGAAGATGATTGTGCTCTCTTCTTCTTCTCTCTATTAGAAATTCTTTCTAAATATATATATGAAAACCTACATTTTAATTTTTATAATTGCAGACAGTGTAGCCCGTATGAGTTACAGTCAAACGACGCATCCTAAAGAATCTCTAATCTCCCAAGGCTTATCAAATAAGTCCATATTTCTAAAGAATCACGATGAATACATGTAAGACAATCTTATAATATCAAATTCAACTTGTGCTAATTCCAATTATTGATAAATGATTATTTTAGCGGTATGAAATTTTTGTATCCTTACGGCGCAACGTTAAACGTAGTGCAACCGTCTGTCGTTGCTTTATCCAGTGGATCAATTGCCGTTCCAATGAATAGGCCAATCTGCGCGTATCATTGTATAAATAACAGTAATGGCAAGCTGGTTGTATTAGGTTCGTCTAGAATGTTGACGGATACCTATATAGAAAAGGAGAGGAATGATGCATTGCGGGAAATGATTTTTGACTTTTTTGAGTTAAATGTCACAGAAACAATGGATCTTCGTACGGATGATATAGAAGTAAGTTATTTGTCGTACATAGACATCACGGATCACGGTACACTTTTTACTAAATATATAAATTATACACTACAAAGGTTTCTTACCAAATCTCTACGAAAGACAATTGACAAATTGTATTTTTACGCGTGCAGTTTTGGGAGTACAACTTTGTACCAGACATAACGCGACAAGCTGACAATCCAAAAGTTTGCACGCAAGACTTGGATAATATCGACATACCTCGCGAATACACCAAGTTATTTAAACATCATTTTTATTCTATAAATTTAAACATGATACCGGCTTGCATAAAAGCGTATGAGGCTTTAGGAGTAAAACATGAACCACTTACTTTAATTCCACCTCATTTTGAAGCACCTTTACCTCCCACGCAAGCTTCGGTGAGTATATAACGTACAATATATCTAATTCTCTGTGTCCGTTTCGCGAAAATTCATTCACATTTATCTTACGCAAACTCGAAATAATTCTACAGGCATTTCCTCCGAGCTTCCAAGAATTACCTCCTCCTGCTTTGGAGCTGTTTGATCTAGATGAAGCTTTCAGTTCTGATTTACTAAAATTATCACAGCTTACCAACAAATATATGGCGACGAAGGAGCTGTCAAATGACAAAGAATTAGATCATTATATCAGGGAATTTGGAAGTATAATAAGGATAAACAATTCCGACGTACACACCGCTAAAGAAGTATTAAATTCTGTTTTTCAAAAAATCTGTAGTTATAAGGCAATGCACGATTGAAATTTTTGTATAGAAAAAATGTAATTTATAGCTGATTTTATATAGATACGCTGATCGATTAAAATTTAATGAAAATGAAAGTATGTTTTATTTGAACTTTCCTCTCGAATCTCATATGATACGTTTTTATTGTCGCGTAGCATCTGTCGGCAATGCAGAATATTTGGATTGGCAGTTACGTTCTCCGTAACATCGAGAGAATGCAGCAGAGCAGGGTATATAACAGAAGCACGACCAATCGTAACCGTTGCCTCTTGCCTCTGAGACTCAAAATGTTTATTTTCACTGAAAATATAATTTGAAAAACCATGGTTGCTTAGTCTGCGATAATAAAATAGTTCGATCGATAAATCACAAATAAGCCACTACGAGAATGTCCGTGTTTTTCGTAAATGCGTAAGTAAACGAATTTCTATGATTTTTAGGTTATATATTATTGCATACGGCATTTTACACTGTAAAATATGTGCGCGTAAAACAGGATAATATACGCATCTGTGGAATAATTCTTCTTTAAATTTCTATGTAATCTATATACGCGGTATATTTCATTTTAGTACACTTACCGCAATAAAAAAGATATACCTACGTCTGAGATATTGCAGAATAACAAGAATATAATAAAGAGATGGCATATTTTATTACAAGCATCTTTCACGCGTACTGAAATGTCTAAAATTATTTTTAAGAGTTGAACAATGTTCTCATTCGACAAAACCTTTATTGACTTTTTAGCTTTGGAAGAGATTTGATGTATTTTGGATTATACCTTTTACAATTTTTTTTATTGTAGAAATTCATAATTAATTAATTTATAGTATTAACATTAGACACGTATATAATGTGAAATTGAAATTTTCATATTTATATTAAATTGATACCTAGCCAAAATTTTTACAAATCCAACAGTTGTTGGTAATAAATCGATACGAAACGCAATAAAAAAACTATGGTTTTTGCAACAAGTAGAACTAAATATATAAAATACATAAAGTTATAAAAAGATATTTTCTACGTGTTTAGAAATCAAGACAGCGAAGTAGAGGGCGACTCAAATGGTGATTTACAAATCGCCTCGCCAGGCAATTCTGAGGCTCAACAGGCATTGGCTCATTTCTGGCCAAAAGTCATGGAAGAAATCAAAAACATCACAACTGTTAGTAAGACAGTACGGTATAATCCCAATAAAGTTTATTCTTTCAATATTTAAATGAATATTCTTATTACACACACAGATGGATCTTAAAACGCAATCTTTACCATTGGCAAGGATAAAAAAGATCATGAAACTAGATGGAGACGTAAAAATGATAAGTGCAGAGGCGCCGATGCTTTTTGCCAAAGCGGCGGAGATCTTTATACACGAACTGACTCTTAGAGCTTGGGTGCACACGGAAGATAATAAGAGACGAACTCTTCAACGAAATGACATTGCGATGGCAGTTACAAAATATGATCAGTTTGATTTTCTCATAGATATAGTACCTAGAGACGAAATAAAACAAAGTAAGGCGCAGAACGAGGCCACTGTACGTACGTCTATGAATTCGGATCAAGTTCATTATTACTTCCAATTGGCGCAGCAACAAGCTTCGGCGAATCAAGGTGTGCAGAGTAGTGGCACTACTACGCAACCCATACAAATTGTTCAACCTTCTGGTGGGCAAATCCAGACCATCAACATCGGCAGTCCGGTAGAACAGGTACATACGTATCATTTGTTTTATTTTTGCTTCAAAAGAAATATGTGCGCATAATTAATCTTTATGATTATCTTTGCGACTTCATTAATTTTAGGAGAGTACCAACACCGCTACAGCCCAAACGGTTACGGTTCAAAGTCCACAGCAATCATCCAATCAACAAATCATTCAACTGCAACAACCGCAACAAACATCCACCGCACAAGCCGGAGGAATACAGATCGTGCAACAGATCGTCACTCCTAGCGGCGAAATTCAACAAATACCTGTAAATATAAAATTTTTTTAAATAAAATGATCTTATTTGTCTAATTGCACGTTATCTTCGATATTTTTCTTTTTTTGTTTTCCTTTTTAGATTCAGTTGACTCCCCAGCAATTGCAGATGATTCGCATGCAAGTGCAAGGCGGAAGCAATCAACCAATTATAATCCAAACCGCTCCGATTCAGACTCAACCACAATTAATACAAGTTGCACAAGGTTCTCAAGGAGGTCCTGTTTTCTTACAAGCCTCCAATGCTGATACCGAATAATATTAATTAACTTTAACACTTTAGCTATATGTATTTATATACAACACAATATAATGAAAAAGAAAGATAAACCAGATTATCGTTTTATAACTGAAATTATTCGATAAATTAATTGCCAACGTTTAGACGTAAACATCTTTTTCCTTAACAAGTAACTTTTGAAATAAAGAGAAAAAAATGATTGTCTTGTATTGAAATTACCAAGAAATTATAATTAATGTCTAGAATAATTGTCTCCTCTTTTCTGTTCGCATTTCTTTGTCTACGTATTAGTATTAGCACCTACGAGATCGATGAATTTATCTACACAATGTAATAAATATATTTTCATTGTAATACTGTATCGGCTTTTTTATTATTCGCTGGAAACCGACGCGCTAGTTATCAAACCAAGTTTTAATAAATTTTTTATCCGCTAAAAGGTTCTCATTTATTTCACGATGTAAGTATGTATCTTTCATCTCTCGTGCCGAATGCTTTGATCTTTTCAAACATCCCGTAGCTTCGAAGTTATTATCTGGAAATTCTTTCTCGAAAATATCTCTGTTGATCGTGATACGTCTGGCGTCCGGGCGTTATTATAAGCTGATCGAAGGGTTGGTCACTGAAGCGAAATGAGGTGAATCGAGGCGATGTAAGGTGAAGAATAAAGATAAGCAGCCAACAACGCGAGATGTAATCTGATTCGTACGTCGCGTTCCTTAGCCGCTGGCTGCCTGCTTCGCATGGCTGAGCTTAGGACTGGCTGGTGCAACTTGTATTATGTTTCACGTTGCTGCGGTTCTTGTCTGGCGAGTCTTGACGCTCAGAATCTCTACAATAGCCTCGAAATGTCACGTAACAGTAACTACGCGTATTCTTATTACAATTCGTTAATATGCGCATTAACGTGACGCTATTAAACATAATGTAAATGGAAAATAACTATATGCTAGATTCATTAATCACTCGCTTGTCGTGGAACGCGTATATATATATATATATATATATATATATATATATATATATATAGGAATTTATACCATTATTGTTCATTGATAATAAGTAGACACTCTCTCTCTCTCTCTCTCTCTCTCTCTCTCTCTCTCTCTCTCTCTCTCTCTCTCTCTCTCTCTAAAAACATTCTTGACTTCAAAAATTAAGTATTCAATTTTAACGTAATAAATATTCTCTTTTCATCTAATTTTAATTCATCTATTATCTCTCTACGTGGAATCAACTAAAATACTTAAACGCGAATGAAATATCTAGAGTAAGATAAAATAAAGAGCCAGCTAAAGAGACGTTGGCGGCCGATATTTGCCGATGTATTAAAACTTGATCGATCGGAATACCAATTCGCCGAGGGAAACCCTCGAATATATACGGGGTGCTGAAAAGAAAACAATGTATATATATATATAGTTTACTCTTGTGAATTTCGCCGACTTGAAATAAATTTTTGCTTAGCAAAGATTTTGTCACGGCTATCTTTTTTTACATTTTCTCACTTTCCAACATTAAACGTTATAAATAAACGTTAACTTCCATTTAAGCGTTTAAATATTTAACGTAAAATTAAATAAATATAACAAATTTATTTTTATCTACCAGATATATGTACGAAAAGCTAAGCATTTTTAATTCCGCGATAACGTTTACGGGAAATATTTTTCATATCTTATTATTTTTGAGTGATCAGCAATCTTAAAGTTGGTAAAATATAATATCAACATAAATTTTTCCAACGGTCCCCCCATAATTTTCGAACGATCAACATCATTAGGCGCAATCCTAAATGCAAGTTAATAAATCAAGACCGTCAGGACATAGAATAATAGGTCTCGATATGTGACCTATAACCCGGGCGTCTTTTTTTCCTTTTTTATTAGCACGGAACAAAGACGTGTTCTCTATTTACTGACGTTGCCGCCGCGGTCCCGGGTTGTCAGGGAAACCACGAGCACGCAGCATGTCACATCCGGTCCGGCAAGGATCTCAATCGGTCATCGAACCATACAATATAATCCGGGCATAATATATCGATAAACACACAATTCTGTGCTGCAAAAAGGCATAGAAAATGTAAAAAGAAAAAAATAGATAATTCTCAGAATCGCGTGCGAGAATTCCCTGTTGCACATACGATAAGGGTGGAGGCAATTTTCGCGCAGCCGAAAGCATTCGAAATTTTGTATTCGCCGAAATTACACTGGAACTATTGACGATCGTTTGATTTTAATTCCTCGCCGTGATCGCGTCCGATAGATCCTTTCCACCCCGCGATCTACGCCACTGCCTAAATACTCGGATTTCACGACATGTTTACAAAGATCCTAGAGATAAGTTGAGAATGGCCGCCGCAGCCCCATGTCTCCTCCATGGGTGTAAGGTGACAGCTGCCTGCGCCTGCGTGCATGCACGCACACACGCACACACACACACACACACACACATTTTCACACACAGAGAATATCTTCGGCGAAAGAGAAGACATATGAAAACTGAGTGACAAACATAAAACGAATTAATTATTTAAATTCGCAAGTCGCTTTTAATATTTAATATCCCAAGTATTTCCAAAAGTATCAATAAACATGTGGAATTGGAGAGCATTTCATCTCATTTCCACGTTTCTGTCATTAAATCCTATACTTAACAAGAAAATCAATGACTTCTGATATCGTCCTTTGGAAAACTTTTTTAACTCGTAATTTTCATGCGGTTCTTTGATCGGTTATAAATAACGGTGGTCACAGAGTATACTTTGGTTCTCGGTATTACCTGAACACTGAGTCGGAAAGATAGAACACCCTGTATAACAAAGGGAGACGCACGTACCTAACTCACACCAACATCTTCATCACATATGTACATCCGTCTTCCACATACGCGCACGACGAAACGGGGAGAGAGATATCTCGCTTACTTATAGCTTTGGCCCAAAACTTACTCGCAGGATCTTCGCACGTGTGCATATCCATTTTCGCAGGATATGTAGTTCAAGTATACGCGTCGTCTACTCATTGCAAAAGAAGCGCGCGTTGGCCTCTAAAACCTATCGAGATTATATATTTACATCGACGTACAGCATCTCGTCAATCTTCTTCAGATCTTCGTCGACGAATGTGTCACAATACTTATATCCATTAAACTCTTTGCGATCCTATGCCGATGTAAACTTGACACGATGATTCACGATGATCCTCGCGAAGGTCTCCGAACGCTTGAACCAATGAATGATCGATGAACAATATTCTACGAACGCTTATAAAATGCTCCAGTTATCAATCATTGATTATTGTTACATCTTTCATAATACCGAAACAATAACAAAAATCTTGACTACGAAAGCCGAACCTCCTTCCCCTCATTTTAGTATACCATCTGAAATATACCGATTGCATGAACCATCAAGTTAATTTTTCCAACTATCGCTTATCGCAGAGAAAGGATTGAAATAAAAATCTTCAATTCCCAATTTTCAATCCTGAACTCTTCTAGAAGAATGTAACAAATGAAAACAGCTGAAATTGACGAGAAAAAAATGATTGTTAAAATAAGTAAAAACATTAATTCACACATCCCGTAAGTAAAAATATAATAACGTTACCGGCGTACGTGCTGTTAACAATAACCCACGGACCCGCCGCGCGCCGTCTCGTGAATACGTCTCTATATGTACCGCGGCACTTTTCCTAAAGTGTTCGTACACATATACCTCTGGGTGGTCGTTATGTATACATGTGCGCCATTAATACATCGAAGACGACTACAAGCCACCCGCATATCTCGAAAGACCGAACCGAGTATTCTTTCTCTATCTCTCTCTTTCTTCCCTTTTCTCGCTCTTTCTCTTGCGATTTGCGAAGCTCTTATTCCATTATATCGTTATCTAAAGGTATCGCGCCAACTATAATATCGCATTCCGCCATTTCTTCACCGGCCATGCAGTTTGTGGCCAGCCCAAGATGACGACGCCACGTCTCTACCTCCAGCTCGTCTCATCTCTTTATTATATCCGTCGTCTCTGCAACGAGTCACTCCTGAGAAACGCAATAACATCCGTCGCACACGTTAGAATCGATATATCTTTCGCGAAGGCGGCGTATCGCATTTGTCCTGAGAAACACGGCGATACGAGAATCGCCACTTCCTTCGAGAGGCCGCTGAAAATTTGATTCGTATGAGAAACCGATAGTGGAAGACGGTTTTCGCGTTCAGCATGCGCGCGTAGCTTTCTTCAAACTGTTAACGTTAATATTTAGGAAAGATACGTAATTGACGTGTTTAAAGGAGGGCATTATAAATAGCATCGTTAATTCTTTTAAATTAATTTAGGTCAAACGTTTATCCTTTATAATCAAATGTAAAACATTGCGCGTGGAAATTGAACATACGTTTCTAAGTTGACTCAACAACATTTATATTATCCCGTTTGAAGAATGTCGCGTACATATGTAAAACTCTTACGTAAAACAACCCCGAATACGCGAACAACACAAATTGCGGCAAATCTAACAGTTTTCAATAAAGAGACAAATGAGACGCGGCCGGACTCGTACAAACACAAAGAGATTCCCGTGTTCGACGTTCCGTGAAAATACAAAAACTGGAGAGTGGATTAGCCGTATTTATCCTATCCTCGCGTTTACCAAACATATATATTATGTGTAAAGCATTTTCTCCTTTGTTATTCGTCACAAAGCTCCGACGTCCGACCATCGCGTAGCTCGAATATTCGCTATTATTTTACAAACGTACGTCCGTCGTTGGTTGTTAGCAGGGGATAATTTTGCCGGAAATTACAACGGTTAATAAGAAAGAATTGCGTTAAACGCGCAAGACAAATGTATGCATATTTAGGCATATTCTAGCAATAACAATTAAATAGATGTTACAGGTGCCATTTGTAAACGAAATAATACTGGGAAACACGCGCGAAAAAAGCGTTCGCGAGCGCAGCGCTTAAACGAAACGGGAAGGTTTCTCGAAATGCTTTTACGCGGTAACGTTAGCGAGACTTTTAACGAAATTTGAGAGTCCATCAAGCTGGTCGAAAACGCACAATGGACGTTGGTACGGGACGTAGGAAATTATATTGCCGTCCACGTTGTTCCTCATTTTCGTCATCGTTCTTGAAAAATGCAGACTCACCCTCGCCGTTACAGTTACATTAGCCGCAAAGAGGTTTCGAGTTTAAAAGTCCACAGCGTGAAGTTTATCCCCAAAAGATACAGCATCCTGACAAATAAATTATTTAAAAATTTATAAAAATACATTGCACAAAGTTATACAACGTTCTAATTTTTCAACGAAAGTGTCGGTTTAAAAAATTATCTCTCAAACTTTCTCCTACTTGTCTTAATTCTTCCGACAGAATTAATAAGTTACGTTAATTTTATAATACGCATATAAATGGTAAATATATTAAGAAAAATTCTTACGAGAGACGCAAGTGCAATATTTCTGATGGAAAAAAGGGATTTCAAATAATTTTTAATTGAAGATCAAAGATAAATTTCCGTTGGTTCCTCAATCCAGTCAATCCGCGTGCGAGACGCGCGGGTTCTTAATTTTAAAGGTTCAAAGGCAGAGGGCTGTGTACACCTCGCTGTAATAATATCTCGCGAACGGCCATATCCCTCGCCCTCCATAATTTCACTCATGGCGAAGGCCCTAATTTGTTTTGTCGCGCGGTGACAGAGGAAGCGGCAGACGTCTCGCGGCGCGGGCGCCTTTATCGCGCCGTAATCGATAAAGCGAGAAAAAAGGACGCAGGGACATTCTCGCCTTCCAGGAACCCATACCGTAGTACGACGCCAGTGCCGGATTGCCGGATAGTGGCGTGGACCTCCCGTCAAGAATTCTCTGTCTCCGCGTGAAAAGAAAATTAAAAGCCAAGAAAGACCGTCGAGACCCCTCCCCCCCTCTCTCTCTCTTTCTATCTCTCACACACACGGATGCAAAAATAAAAGATTAATTGACAAATTATTTAAAGGACTAAAGAATATCGGACAATTATTATTCTCGCTTCTTTATTCGATACTAATTGACGTGTTTTTGGAAACAAACGTGGATCTATATCTATAAATCTATATATCAATAGTAAAGAGTTTGATATCGAGCGGAACAAAAGATAAAACCGCACAACGCGAGAGAATGGCGCAAAACCGAGCGACGCTCTTTTTACACCGGTTCGTTCGTGGGATCCTAAAACTAAAAAACACGCATTCCACGACTCTTATCAAGATCGGCCATACCTAGATCCTTTCAATTGCCGTTTTCTCCGAAAAACTTGTCCCGCCAGGGAGGAGCGTCCGTGCCGAACGATTCGTACAAACGAACGGTGACAAGTGGTGACGCGTATTCGAATGTAAAGGGGTAGATCCTCTCTCTCTTTCCTCATTTCTGTCTCCGTCCTTCTCGCGCGTCGTCGTCGCGTTTGATTCTCCCTCCTTATCTCTCGCGCCATCACCCACACGCGCCATGCCACCACGCGCGCGATTCGCGTTGTATCCTCTCGCTCTAATTAACGAGCGACCTGTGTGCTCGGTGTGCGCCCGCCGCCCGCCGTGCCAGCCATGCCCCATGCCGATTGCCGATGCGAGAGCGAGACAAAGAAGGAAAAAAGGAATGCGCGCGAGGGAGAAGCAATTTATGCGATCCTAAATAGAGATACGCGTTATCGCGAGCAGCAGCGGTATCATTGCGCGCGAACGTAGAAATAAATAATAAAATGGGAGGAAGAGCGAGAAAGATACGACGAACGATTGCGACAAGAGGCAGAGAAGTGAGAGGAAGGAACGTACGCGTTCTCATTTCGGAGGAATCGCGTAATTCGCGCGGCAAGTAGCGATACGCGACGGTTTGGAAGAAAAGGAGGAAAACGGGGAAAGGGAGCGACAAAGACGGAAGAGCCAGAGGCAGGGAAGGGAGAAAAGCGGAGGTTGAAGGACGAGAGGAGAGGAGAGCGGGAGAGCGCGGAACAAAGAGAGGCGACTGGACGAGACGAAGAGGGCGAGAACGAAAGAGAGAAAGGTGAGGCGAGAAGAGGAGCCGAGCCGAGCGGGTGACCACGTGACCACCGGGCGGGGGTGGCAGGCGACATTTCGCGTGCTCGGAACTCGGAACTCCACGCTCCACAACGGGCCACGACGCGACGCGACGACGCGACGCGACCCGTCGTATCCGGACAGCGGACGTCGGACGTCGGACGTGTCGCGCTCTCTCGCACGCGCGCACGCCGCACACACGGACGGAGGAGTTGAGGACCCGCCGACGCGTCTCTGCGCGATGCGGTAGTGAGTCTAAATTAAACGCGCGTCGCGAGTCTCTCGTTGGCGTTGGCACCGTTGGCGGTCGCGGTCGCGGCGAGCGATCGCGCGCGGGTGGCGGTGCGTCGGGTGCGTCGGGTGCACGGCCAGGACTCGGGGGCTTCGCGCCGCATCCCCCTGGCCGCGCGAACGCGAACGGGCGAAGCGGTGAGCGGTGATCCCGCGGAACGTCCTCCGTCCTCCGCCACTCGGACCGCGGGCGCGGGCACCGGCCCCGGTGACCGAAACTTCGAAGACGTGGATCGCCGTATCGAGACGCGCGCGGAGACGCGGTATACGTATGTGCGTTGGGTGCCGGGCGGTGCGCGAAAGGTAACGCGGAGGGTGGTGGTCGAACGCGCGGCACGATGTTCCCGTGGTCCTGGAAGATGCGAGGAAAGTGAATCCGCCCGCGCGCGTTACGCACCCCCGGGCCCGGGATGTAACGATGCCGTTGTCGGGAGGAAATCACCGACGACATCCTTGAATATTTGTCCGGAGCACTCTGGGAGCCAGCAGCGACGGAACGTAAGGCTCCGATCGATATCGTTTCGTTAGATTTATCGCGACGACCGCTCTGTGCTAATGCGGAATGTTTCTCGTTCTCGCAGCGCGCACGTATGTCGAATCAGGATTTGTCGTTATGCCAGATCGTGTCGCGTGTCGCGTGAGAGTAGATCTTCCTACAAGTCGATATAGTCTATAGTGCGGCAAATATAAATATACAGAGGGATTAGAATAGAAATTTGCAAAAAAATGCGAGTTAAAAATATAGAAAAGAGGTACGTAGGCTGGTTAAAAAGTTAATTTATTCAAATAAATTCTTGACGCGCGTCTTTCGTATCGCGCGTGGTATATTTTGTATATTTGGAGATTACCGAAATAAAAATTATATATTATATTAATTTTGTGTAACACGCGTTATGTATCTTCAAAACTATAATTTATTATTTTAGAACTTAATAATGTCCTCTCTCTCTCTCTCTCTCTCTCTCTCTCTCTCTCTCTCTCTCTCTCTCTCTCTCTCTTTCTAAATTGGTTCTATTAATATTTTACTAGTTAATCCAATTCCGGAAGAGAATACTCTTCGAGTGATTTTTTTTTTCAATTCAACGTTCTTGTGTATGCAATATATGAAAAGAGATAATTATCCTTTTCACGTTAGTTAGGTATACCAGGAATTAAAATAATCTATCCTAAAATAAAAACGCATAAACGTTCTAAACATTCTATACGTGCACATTTTTTTTTTCTAAAATTGTTAAATAAACGAGAAAAAGAGGGAGAGAGAGAGCCGTGAACGGCTGTTCGCGGATGTTCGCATACGCGCGTAAAATGTCATTATCAATTGAGCATGCGTAACTTGTGCATCTCATTCGGCTCGTTACGGCAGTAATGTATTTTAATTGGCCATTGCGTAGTATCGGACAATACGTTCTCTCCGAAAAGCCTGTCGCGCTGCTTAACGACAGTTTTATCCAACTATTTTCGTATAACGGTTCACAAAACTGCGAACAATGCTCGTATGAAATAACGTTCTGTAACATAGAAGTGATAAAGTTTTAATATTTATTTATACTTTTTCGCGAGTGTGTGTGACGTCCTTCACGGTGAAGGACCGCAAAGTTAGAAATAATAAAAACGTGATTTCGAGAAATTTTATTCAGATATTAAGATAAGGTAGTTAAAGCTTATTCTATAAAAAATTGTCTGAAAAAAAGAAATTTAATGAAAAATATGTACATTTTTGAAACATAAACACAGGTTTTCTCTTTATAATTAGTAAAAACTAATTTGTATATTTTAGAGTTAGTTTTGTTAACGCATATTTGAATTTGTTGAATATTTGAAAAATTATTAGACTCGCGATTCAACACCTTGCTTTCATTGCCGGTACTGTGCGCCGAGTATAATAATATTTTGATAATCGTTCAACGCTGATATTCCGAAATAAAATTCAAGTTATTTTATTCATCGGATCGACAAAATTTTAACCGAAAAAATCTTCGATGTTATGGCGAATAATAATTAACGCATTCTATTTGGAGTAATAGTGCCACATTATATATGAGGCTAGTCCAGCTATTATATGAAGAAAGTCCAGTCAGAAGAATAACATTTATTAAAAATAGGATAACAAAGTTACGCGAAAAAACTTTCGAGTTAAAATGCTCTTAACGGTGAATAAATTTGTTCGAACAATAATAAATCTAGCCATTATGAGGAGAGCTATTGTATACCGATCAAAAATATAACGTTTTCAAAGAACGTCCAAGAAACTTTTATATTCTTCGCGCGATGTGGCCAGATAGGTTCGGACAAAAAGCTTTTGTCTCGATAAACTTCTCTTGCGTAGCCATCCTTAAGCTTTACTTTTCCTTCTGTTCCCTCCCTCCCCCCCCCCTCTCTCTTTCTCTCTCGCTCTCGCTCTCGCTCTCCTACGGTCGACGACGTAAACCGAGCCATTAGGTGGACGAGAGGAGAAACTTGCGCGGATAAGCAGCGGCATTCCTCTTGTTTCGCTGCATTTCGTTTTCCTCGACGGTTGACAGACGGACAGCCAGTCGGAGTAGGCAGACGGCAAGCTAAGCAACTCGCCCGCGATAAACACTTCGGCACAGGCTTTTGTTTAGATAAGCGGAGTGCCTTTCATCTCTCGCTTCACTGCGCGTTATATGCGACTCGGCGCGGCGAGATGAGCCGCAACGATATATATAGGGTGGCTACGAATTCGTATTCGGCAAAAGTCTTATTTCTTAAGATCCGCAACGCACTTATGTATACGTAAACCTGTACATAGAAATCATTTGCCAACGATAAAAGGAACGTTTTTCAAAGCGGAAGGCGACGAAGAGAGAGTAAAGAGCTGGCGATAAGCCCCGAATCAATATTTATCTACGCTCTTCTAACGAATGCCACGACGAATTGATTCGTGCCTCTCGTTCAGAATGCTGATTAATCTTCGACGAGATTCGTTCAAAAGCGATTGCGCTTAAATGCTTTGTTATTAAGGTACTCAAATCGATTGTAAAATCAAAGTTGTATTTTTATAATATTTGGAAAAAAAAAGAAGAAAAATTGAGACTCGCGTATATACGCGCGAGCGTGGTCACGTATCTCGAGGAATTCTTAAAGGTATCTTCTGATGCTTT
This sequence comes from Temnothorax americanus, assembly GCF_048541705.1. Lineage (NCBI taxonomy): Eukaryota > Metazoa > Arthropoda > Insecta > Hymenoptera > Formicidae > Temnothorax > Temnothorax americanus. The sequence continues at coordinate 4,250,053 of NW_027509264.1, read as the reverse complement.
TTGCGCGAAATATGTACGAGACATATGTACGCGCACGGGGGCGGAGTACGGATAATAGATAGTGTGACTTGGCAACATAAAGAATACATAACGCAAAGCGTCGAGGATCGTTCCATTGGCTGGTTTCGGTGCCTCGTGGTGTACGCCTACCCAGCCAGTCACTCCACCTCTTCGACACGCAATTGGCAGACAATAATCGAGTTCTCACGCGAACGAGCAGTCTCGTGACCTCACAGGTGCGCGATCTTCCTTCACCTGCAAAGTGACGAGATTGCGTTAATGCACAATCGCTCGATATACGGTCGTTAATGCTTTGGCATACGGATTTAACTGCTTATCGAGGAGTAAATTTATGGCATTCGCGTCTCCGCACGCACCATTAAGTTACATTACAGATTGCTGAAATAGAAAAATAATTGTATATTATACTTTTTATTAATATATTTTAACATTTTGTGTTTTACGATTTCTCTCTCTCTCTCTCTCTTTCTCTCTCTCTCTCTCGCTCTTTCTCTCTTCGATTATCTCACATGTTTCCAACAAAGAGACATCGATAATTTTCAAGTTACATTGTTTTTCGATGGTTTCGTTATTTGTTCTCACGCTCTCGACGTAAAGATACAAATCGGTGATTTATGTCATTACAGTAGAGTGATATGTTAACCGAAGACAATGATCCGACAAAACCAGCGGGGGTTTTAGACAATGCTGGCAACGTGTCTTCCTCAACAGAAGCCTCGGTACAGCATCCTCGCGCCGCAAACAATGGTAGATAGAACATGCAACTGCATTGGCGTAGAATAGATATATTGCCACATAAAATCAAATTTAAATTATTGGATCCCGTTGCTTTTACATATAATATATCTAGAGGTAACATTGACGATCGCTCATTAATAGCTGATATCTCGTTACGATAGCTTAAGCACTTTTCGCATTTCGCTATTTTCACGTTTATTCCAATCATTCCAATCAGTTTCTCGAAAGTACGATTAAAAGAGTAGCGATCAACATCGTTCTAGAATTCTAGATCGTTGAGCGAAGATGCAAAATGTAGAAATTTCGGAAAATTGCATTTACAAACGAAATGTTTTGTCCATTTTCATACAAGAGACCGAAGTTAAGAACGAGGTGCAGGACTGTCCCGAGAATGACAGCGTACCCGGTGGTGAACTATACATCGACGAGAATGCCGAGGAAAAGGAGCAGGAATATCCGGACTCGATGGAAAAGACAGATTACGGATCCCTGTACGGACCCAACCAATATTACAACAGGTATATTTAAACATAAATTCGCCAAATACAGCCCACTGATTAAACGTAATGAGATTAACTTTATTTGAAAAAATAATTGTGATGAAAAGATATTTCATTTTCCAGAGAAGTGTAATTTGAATAAAATAAAACCGCGAAAAATATATATTATGTTGTAAAAACGCGTTCTCTTGATCTAATTCTTATATATATATATATATATAAATAAAATCATCGTTTAATCGCCAGACTACGTACGTATTGTATTTGCAAAGTCAATCCGCTTCGAACAAGCAGATCACCATTATTTAAAAAAAATTAATCACGGTTTTTTCTTTTCCGTAGCCTGTACAATTCGCCACCTTACGGATCAACGACAGCTTCGAAAAACGCATCAAGCTTGCAGAGCTCGTACCTGAGCTCTTATACATCGTCAAGCTCGATGACGCAGTATCCGTCCTACGCCAGTTACAATAGCGGGACGACAACCTTCCCGAATATGGCGCAAAATATATCGTCGGCCTCTCAGGTGAGAACGCACTCGATGTGTTCGATATTTCCATCCTTGATTTTTCCCCGACGCGTGCGAATGATCTTCCCTCCTTTTCTTCCGCAGAAATTAGACTATAGCGCTTACAGCAGTAGTTTGTACGGAAACGACAGGGTACCACTCCAGTATTCCGGATATTATCCCGTGCCCGGTTATCATGCGCCGCCAGCTTCGTTCAATATCGGAAACATCAACTTTGCTGGTAATCTTTTACTGTTAGATGTTAGATCGCGCTCTTTTTTATTTCTTGCAAATGATAAATGAAATTCCTTGTGTAAATAAAATGCGACAGTTGCGCGAACTGTTGGGAAAACAGTGGTGCAAAAATGAAACTTTTGCGTTCGAGTCGTTTAATCGGAAACTGGTTTAAGTTTAATTTTGAAAATTATGTTAAAATGTATCGCTCTGAAACTTCAATATTTCTAAATTTATTTCAAAAATAAACTGATGTATACACGAGAGATTTTATAATTCGAACAATAATCATTTGCACGTTTAACGAGAGCTCTTTACAAAACGATCGCAACGTTAACATTATTTCGTATGCGTGAGAAGATTCAACCAAGTCCGCGCTCACGTTGGACCCAACGACACACGATGCGAGCGATCTGACCGCACGGGAAACCGCAAACATCGAAGGTAATATATTATATAATCTTACGTGATATATTTTGTCAAAGGTAATATATAATTTTTGAAAGAATATTAAAAAAAAGAACATATAACATACCTATAATGAAGTATATTACTGAACGAATATTAAGAAACAAAAAACCTGTAACTGTCCACTTTCCAGTGGCAACGACGAAGCCATGCAGGCGCGGAAGAAGACAGAGCGGAAGCGGAAACAGTATCGGTTCCGCGGATACGACGGAAGCCGGCCCCGAGCGTATATTCATCTGGGACCTCGACGAAACCATAGTCGTATTTCACTCCCTGCTAACTGGACAATACGCCACCAAGTACCGTAAGGATACAAACCTCCTGGCTCAAGTGGCGTATAGAATGGAGGAGATGATATTCACTTTGGCGGATACGCACTTTTTCTTCAATGACGTAGAGGTGATAGAAATTTCTTGCAAGTTCCCATGTATAAACTTTATATAGAATGATCTCCCGCTGAAGCAGAATATTTAAATAACTTTTATAGATTCGAAAATATATTTTAAAAATGATTCAAGTATTTTTTATGCAATTATTTAACTAATATTCTATATAGTATTTTTTATATAGCATTTAATTTTAATGATTGTATAATACTTAAATCTATTTTTTAGAGAAGAATATTCTCTAGTATTACAGAATGTTACTTATCATTACCATTTATAAATTTGCAAATAATATTTGAGACACTTGATCTCTGAATGGTCCGGTATAGTCTTAATATATGGTTCGCTTCCTGCCGGCGTTCGTAAGTTGACCATATGTGATCTTTAAAAACTAACATCTGCACATAGACCACCCGTATGGTATAGCGCAATGTGAGATTTTAGCTAGAACGTAATGAATTTTAGAATTTTGTATTTGTTACGGTCAAAAAACAATTTTAAAGCCTAGACGAATCATATTTGGCTCGCATGTGCTTTACGGTACATGATGTAGCAATTATGCAACTGATAATTCATACTTTCAAATGCAAAAACAAATTTGCAATTTGATATATTACTTTTTCTTTCGTAGGATTGTGATCAAGTGCACATAGACGATGTTTCGTCGGACGACAACGGGCAGGACCTGTCATCCTACAATTTCGCGACCGATGGCTTTCAGTGCGCGTCTGCAAACAATGGAATATGTCTGGCATCCGGTGTGCGAGGCGGTGTCGATTGGATGAGGAAGCTAGCGTTCCGTTATCGTAAAATCAAGGAGATTTATTGCAACTATCGGAACAATGTAGGTGGCCTCCTGGGTACAGCCAAGCGCGAACAGTGGCTGCAGTTGCGTTCCGAGATTGAAATGTTGACTGATAACTGGTTGACGTCGGCAGTGAAGTGTCTGAACATTATCAACAAGAGAAGCCACTGCATCAATATCCTGGTGACGACTACGCAGCTGGTGCCCGCACTCTCTAAAGTTCTGCTATTTGGCATCGGCGGAATATTTCCCATAGAGAATATATACTCGGCCTCTAAAATTGGTAATTATCAAACATAAAGAAACAATTAAATAATTACCCAAAAAATGTATAACTATACAGCTATATCACTTGATCACATCGTGAAACGGAAATTACATGGTAATAAAAGACAGCTAAATTTATAGTTTATCCAGCAAATAAAATCAGAAAAATAAACTATAAAGTTTTTATTTTTATTTTAAGTAACGAAACAAAATATATATATAAATTAATATTTAGTATAACTTGCACTTTTAAACAAACTAAAACTTTTTGGCAATTTTTCCATTATTTTTGCAGAACCGTAGCAAAGTTACATTCTCTCGTTTTAGGAAAGGAGAGCTGTTTCGGTAGGGTGGTCGCCCGATTTGGCCGTAGATGTACGTACGTGGTGATAGGAGACGATTCGGACGAGGAAACGGCAGCGCGGGCGCATAACTTTCCCTTTTGGAGGATAAATAGTCACTCGGACACTCAAGCCCTTTATACTGCCTTAGAAATGGGATTTCTTTAATCAAAAGCACGTACGAAAACCCGTCTCTGTCAGGAAATATTTCGGTCGTATGGAAAATCGCATGACACGTATTTCTGTGCGATTAACAAGAAAAACTAGCGATAAAACCATGCGCTTAACACACATTCCCTCATTCTTTTTCTGGAGCAGCTCTTATCATTCCTATAACTTTTATCGTGTGTAATATACATAAAAGAAAGATTGACTTTCGCAACTACGTCTCGCCGATTCGCCTGAAATGATTCGCGAGTTTGGTCGGACATCTCGTCCGCAAGTGATATAGAATGAAAGTAAAATTTTAGTGATAGCAAGAAAATTCGGAGAACAAAGATTTATATGTAAAATAAGATTCTTTCGGACGGTTTTCTAGCATTGTGGACTTAGTCACGTGTACTATATAAACTGAGAAATCTGTGAAAAGTATATATATATATATATATATATAGATATATATATTAATAATAATATACGTTTCATGTACTTAAACGCACTACGTTTGCATTCTTTTTCTTCTGATAAAAACGAATCAAGCGATTTTTACTAGTATATATGTGGTAACAGATTCTAATAGAACAGATTTTTTTTTCATTGACATTATTTACACAGCTTGTATGGATTTACATAATTTTTCACAAGTTATTTTTATAGTTATCATTCACTTAATATACCGTGATACTTTTACGCGCAAATTTATTGCGAAGAATCAGTTTGATTGTTCGTTACATTCCCATTAATTATATCTGCTTTATACCTGTATTTGTCATACTACGTGTATTTTTTTTTATTTTTACATTCCTTTAGCCTCGCAAATATAGCTGTAAGCAACATTACGTATATTTTGAAAGTATCCATATCAATTACATATTATACACACGCCATATAACAATCTTACTGGACATAAATGCATTAGAAAAAGTATTTATATATTTGTAAAAATATTATATAGTTATTACCATATTTTGGAATTGTACAAGGCTATTTGACAAACGAAAAAATGCATTAAGTAATATAATAAAAAGGACGGAACGAATTAGTATAGTTACTAATTACGGTTGACATCGTTATGTGTAAAAACAGTTTATAAAAATTTTCCGAATATATCGTATTATTCGTTAACAAAGCTATTAATAAAAGTATAATGGAAAATATAATATGTAATGACTGTTCGTGTCTCAAGAAAAGAATGGGAAAGTGAAAGTAACTTTATTCTTTGGTGAAGAAAATCATCTATGCATCAAGTCTATGTTAAATTATATGTGGTACTAATTTAATATCGGCTATTCTGAAAATAAATCAATATTCTAAGATTCTGTTTTACTTAAAACATATATATACCTGTTTAAATTTCATTAACAGAGTTCTGTTTATCTCTGCTGTTAACATACTTCAAATTTGAATAATACTTTATTCGATATAAAATAAAGCTTTTTTAATTTTATTTCTTAAATAATCACCTTTTGATATTACTAAAAATTATTTAATTGACGCTCTTTTTAGTCACAAAATGTTTTATTTTCATTCATTTTCGTTATCATATTTTCCTATATTAAACACAAATCTTCAACAATTTATTACAGCTTGCTCAATATGCTAAACAACTAAATATATTTTATACGGAACCTCAATTTTTAAAATTGTATTTGAGTGTGTATTTGCTCATCGGAAGTATTAGAGAGCTTAAATGATACAACCAATTCTTAGAAATAGAACTACAGTTACATAGTAACATATGTGGGGGCAAGAAGAACTCCGCAATTGTCATCCTTTTGAGCCATTAAAATATATCCATCGTTGCCCCAGTAATTCGACCAGGAATTCTTTACTAGCCAATAACCCGTCCCATTCATGGTGCCATATCCAACAGCCAAAACAGCATGATCTAATTTATCCTCTGTATTACCTATGTAATACAAAAACATAATTGTTTGAATGAGAAATTTGTATTTATAAGTTTTTTGAGAAACTACTAAAAAAAATAATAAGTTTACAAATCTTACCACAAGCTGGATCGTAATACACTCCGCGAGAGTAAAAAGAGAATGTCTTGTGGGAGGCATCGATAGCAACAGAAATAGGACCATGTTTAGCAATGGCGATTTTCAAAGCTTCTACATTGCGTGGAGTGACGTTAACGAAACCTGTGATCTTAGCTGTCAATGTTACGTTGTTTATGTGACAGTACCCATCCTGACAAAAGAAACAAAAAGTCTTTTTTGTTTTTCTCGTTACAAAAATTATAAGATCAAATTTATTATTTAATATAAATTTAATCAAATAATTTACCTGTCCCAAGTAACCACCGTAATCCTCTTCGGTAGGTAAACCACCATGTTTCATTATCCACTGATACGAACGAAAATCTTCTCCACCGTCACATCCATTATTACCAAATCCCCATGAACAGTCGATGAGAGCCTGCAATATATTAATACCATAATATTATTGATCTGCAGTATAAGCACTATACTCTGTGTTTATACTGTGTTGTATTATATTATAATATTATTTGTAAACTTTGTGTGTGTGTGTGTGTGTGTGTGCTACTTCCATAATAAGTTGCTTACCTGTTGAGACAGACGTACTAGCTTTTTATGCTTCATGTAATAGGCACCTTCTACCGCACCAGTACTACCAAAACTCCAACAAGAACCGCAAACGGACTGATCTATTAAAAAAAAAAAATATATATATATATATATATAACGTATATATTGAATATAATATTAAAGTTACAAACCTTTAACCGGCGTTACAGCGCCATACAGCCTCCAATCTATGCTATCGGGAACATCTTCGATTTCCTTTTCGATATCATGCGGGAATGGTGCTCCACCATTGTAACCTGGAGTGTACAGTTTGCCTCGTAAAGCCTTCAATTCGAGATCGCTACGATCCACCAAATGATTAACATTTAACTGATAACCCAAATTGGCACGGTTTGTAGAATGGATAAATCTGGAAATTATTTACATGAAGCGATTACTTTTGAAATGACGATACATACAATACTTATTACGACATTAACGTACCTTATATTTTGTCTAAATAAGTCCTTGCGATACATATAATCCAAGTCATCCTTGTAATTTTTATCGTGAGTCTTCTTAAATGTTTCAAATGCTCGATGTAAATGATCCTCATAATTATGAATGAATTCGCGCATTGGGTTAAAGGTGTATACGTGATTTTCACCCGGGCCTGGGAAGCTGACGCACTTAGCATCTGCAAATAATTTTCTTCATAATTATAAATTCGATACAATAATTGTTTTATCGTAATATAATGAAAAAAATCTTTATACATCAGTTAACAGCAACTGGAAAAATATACATATATTAAGAATTTTACGTACCTTCTATGATTTTAAAGACATCATCAGAAGGTTCGTCAAAGGAATACCAATCATATTCCAGGTAATAATGATCGTAATGTGAACCTAAGAGACTATTAAATCCTCTCATTTCATACCTCACAGGAATAGGCTCCTTGACTTTTGGCAGATATGGTGATTTCTACAAAGATTATATTTCCTTTAAATACCGCAGGTTTATTTATCATATACACAAATAATTTTATTCTTACCTTATAACGTATCCAGAGAGTGTATTTATTTGTTTTTTCCCCAATTTCTTGTACAAGTCGCCATTTCTCACACAATAATCCATTGATCATCTCTTCTCCGATACACTGTACATAAATTTCATTGAAAGCTACTTGTACATATTTTTTACACATTTTGCATATACATATATATATATATAATTATATATATATATATAATTTATAAAATTATAGAATTTACAGTCGTGCAATTTACCTCCATTTCAGATGCATCTGGAATAATAGACTGCGGTTGTATTTTTGAATCATTAGTACCATTTACTTGAAGACACGTTTCTTCATTACTAGCCGTCTCTGTGGTAACAGGCGCTAATTTTATACTGGCTCCATATTTTCCTTTGTGAGCCAATTGAAAGGTTTTAACCATCCCTATTAGACAAAGAAACAGATTTATATGTTGCATCGTACGTACATATGTGTACCGTATACTGTGTACGCTAAACAGTTTATATATCCAAGTTGAAAATAGATAACGAATAAATGGAAGATTATTATCTTTGAAAATACCTCCATAATAATCAATTCTGCTAGATCCACCGTTGCCATTGTACCATGCATAAAAAGGCTCGCGAATTTCTGCATATGGTATGTATAATGTTCCTTTCGCCGTATATGTTCTACTAAACGTCGGACCTTTCAAACTTTCTTGGGCAAGTGCCACTGTGCAACATATCCCTGCAAAATTAAAAAAATTTTGTATATGAGAGAGCTCTTGAAAAAAGAAACAGATACATAATAAATAGAGAAAAAACTATAGCATAACTTACCACAGAATGTTAGAAGTACACTATTCCTAACGTTAGACATTTTTGTCGCGCCTCTGAAATAACGACATAAAAATGGATGAATATATATTTAAACATTTATCGTCGTACCGATAACACGGCTGACCTAGCCAGATTACATTAACGGACAGTCATGGTAATGGAACTCTGATGAGTATATTACATTATTATATATTTTTTCGATATATAAAGAAAACAAGGAAACGGTATATCATTGTTGCAACAATGGAATATTATTCCATCACCACATTTATTTATTTTTAAGTAAATGCAACAAAATGCATAATGAGATTCAAATAAAAATTTATGTATCAGTTTATAAAATTAAATTAAATCACAAAGATAAAAACGAGTTAGAAATGCATCAATGCAATTATTGCATTGTGAAAAAGAAATAAACTTTCGGATACCGGAGAAAATGGAGCAGCTTGCAACATTCGCTTTATTTATTCTTTGTTTCTAACATTCGGACCCCTGGTTTTGTGGAAAGTACTAAGTTCTGTCCATTTATCTTAGTCGAAATTGTTATAAGATTAGAACATATATAAAACGATGTGTGTGTACAAAAACGAAGCGGAGTTTTAATTACGCGCACGAAATTTACCTCATTAAGTACCTTGCGACGCAGAAAGGCTTGCCTCTCGACTCTCGAGAGCACAATAATAGCCGAACGCTCTAGAGTACGGTACTTGTACCGTGACTAGTGACTAGACAACGAATCTCACTTTCTTATCTGTTTACATTCGGAAACGTCGAGGAGAACGGAGGTCGGAGAAATGCCTTTGTGTGCATGTTGCATATGCGTAAAACGTTCACGTGAAGTTGAGTGGCACTGCTTGGCACTCGGCACTTGGCAGTTGGCACCCCTACGTCTGCTGTTAGCCTATCCTTCTGATTGGTTCGGTGGATAAGCTTTAAGCGTCGATCACTGTCGTGTCAAACGACTTCAAATTCCGCAATTCTTTGATATACGCATAATATGGCCACTTGGTGTGTTTATCAATATTATTAGAGAGAATTTCCCGTATTACAATTTCAGTTTCTTTAATAGACACGTTTGCCACGTTAAATATTACGTTGAATATATATTTTGTCCCTATCATACACTTTACAGGCTTGTGAAACGCCCTGAAATGTACTTTGCAGCTGCTTCCAGCTGCACCATGTTATATTTTCTATATTTAAAATGAAACCTATATAGAGATATACAGATATAAATTTATAATTATATAATATATAATAATGTAATGGAAAGAAAAAGAGGAAAAATAAACAGTTATATGTACAAAAAATATAGTGGCAAGACGCAAAGAACAAATCTAAATGTCTCTATCAAGTGTATTAGTTTACACTTTTCCAATTTTTATCTGTCTCCAATGGAAACAATCGCAGATCGTAGTATCGTAGATGATAATGATTAATGATTATCATTTTGTCAATTGACTTGGCTGAAGCTGAAGGCTCCGAGCTCCCAGTCCCAGTTGCAGCTAGAATCTAGACTGATCTAGACCAAGATTTACTATGTGTCATGTCACAACGCACTAAAGTTATTAATTTGTACAAAACGGTAATAAAGTGTTGCACAAGTATTAACGCACGCTCATACAAGATGTCGATAAACTCAAGAAGCATATTATCATTTTTCTTTATTACATATTTGTTAAATTTTCATTTTGCATTGTGTCTTTCAGCTGTTGTACATGGGCCGAGATTATCCAACGGGATATCAATATTTCAGAACCAAGCTAAAGAGAGCCTTTGACAAAAATAAAACGGAGACTGATCCCGAAAAGATAAATAAGATGATAAGTCACGGTAATTTTGTGATAAAAGAGCTGAAAGCTTTGTATGTGTTGCGCAAGTACAGAACTTTGAAGAGAAGATATTATGATCGATAATAGAAAGAGAGAGAGAGAGTTTATTGGTTGACGGTACATCGATAACCGTGTACTGACTACAGATGTTCGATAAATGCTGTATAAATTACTGTTATGTGTTTTGTAAATGTACCGTTACAAGTTAGAATTACCGTATGGCTAACGTGTATATCTTTTGTACTACGCTAAAATTTGTATCTCGTGATTTGTACCACAAGTAAAGTTATATACGTCATAAAAAAAAAAAGCTCTTTTCTCTTTATTCGAGCGGTTGTTCGAAAGGGACGACGCACGACGCGACACGCTACACAGTGGTGTCGTTCTAACCTAGCGAAATTACGAATTACGAGTTATGGAACGTTCGCGTTGCGTATACTCGCGATTATTCTCATTCTCGTATAAAAATACATTCGGCAAAAGAATGTGCGGTGTATCGTAACCAATTTCTTTTGCGTTTTTGTAGAATCTCATAAAATGGCCGCTTGCGTAGCTGTTATCGGCAAAGATGCAAGTATACACGGTGTTTTCTGATATTTACATATAGGTTATGACATGACGTGTTGATTAACAAAAATTTTTCATCGTGAATTTTCTCGCCATCAATTTTTGCGTAACGAAGCACATCGATGTTACGAGTCTCTTACGCTGTGCGAACATGGAATTATTCTATTAATTGACAAATATTTTGTAGAACTCTCCAAAATTTATTAAAATATATCGGTGCACGGACGACGCTGCTGGGTTGCAATTTCATTACAAAGTACACACGTCGATTGATATTATAGAGGAAAAGCTGCACGTAGGGAATAAAACGACGGTCGATGTACGCGACTTGTACCTAGGCTTGTTATTTGCGACTGAAGAATATAAAATGTATGTAATATATCGCAACGTGCGATAGATATACCAATTTGCATCTAAATACCAACATTCCTGTTTTCCAGATATGGCTATGCCACAAATACAAAGATTAAATTTGTCGTAGCACTGCAATCGTCCAACGTGTCGTTAAGGGATAACGAAATAAAAATGGTAACGTTCTCTTCTTTGCGTACTTTTACGTGTAATTTCGATATGTCGCGTTAATCGTGATTTATAATTAACATTGGTCGATAGATTTTCAAGAAGTTACACGCCGCATATTCCAACGCTGTTTGCAATCCATTTTACATTCCGGGTGATGAGATAAAGTCCAAGTGAGTATGTGCGTTGATCTGTATGCGTTACGTACATATATGCGTGTTATAAGTTATAAGTAATAAAAGAGCTATAATTATTTTTACTGGATTTACAGGTCATTCGATACGTCGGTGCTGGAAATAATGAGCGTTATATAATATTTTACAGAGAGATCATCTCGCAAGATGTAAAATTCTCATTACGTAAAATGCTTTCTGTATAACTGATAACAAATGATATATAGAATAACTTATAAAAAAACAAATATTTTTATCATTTCAAATCTAATTTTCCTATTTGTTTTCCACGTTTCTTCCTTATAATTTATATTAATTTTCATATGTAATTATATATTTAATATTTTATTATCGTTATATATATATATATAGAATCGCGTCTTTGCGGCAAATCGAGCCTTAAAAGGAATTAAATTCAGAATATTGGCATTAAACACACCTACGTTCCAAGTCCTTTTAGATTGGTTCATTCGCGCGTCCATCTTTTCAATCAGATTTTATAATTCGTTGTTACCATGTAGATGTCCAAAAGCAGCGAATCATGGACGGACGGGGAAGAAAATCGCTCCGTGAAAATGGTTCGGAAGTCACTGAAAGTCACGCAGCATGGCGGATGGCGGTAGCTGCCTGACTCGTGAACGTTCGTCGTTAGCGTGCGTCGAAGATTTTTCGTTTTCGGATTTTGCGTGATTTCTCGAAGAGAAGCATCCGCGTACGCCGCGTTGACTCGAAATGGTAATTGTTGCGACCCGTCTCCCGTAATCTCGCGTGTTGCAGCTGTAATAAATGCTTGCGATTCTCTCGATCCCCGGAACGGCCGGAACCCGGTTTTCTCTGGAAGCGTGACGAATGGCTCACGTGTCATTGAAAACGAAGGGATAAATAATTGCACGATGAATAAGAAACCAAGTTTTTTTTTTTTTTCAATCAACTTTTAGATAAATTTTTTACATACCCACAAATAGTTAATTCGGAATGAAAAATACAGAATAAAGAGTTGTATCGCGGGCAACTAAATGTATCGTTTTATCTCACTTGATTCCAAGGTTTCCTTAAATCCAGTGCGGATCCTGAAAAATGAGGCGGAAGAAGAGAAGGCGGAGATCGCTAGGTTGAGCTCGGTTGTCGGAGCTATAGCCATTGGGGACTTGGTGAAATCTACCCTCGGCCCTAAGGGCATGGATAAGATACTCGTGTCTCAAGGCAGGTCCTCGGGACAGGTACATGTCACCAATGACGGCGCTACTATCCTTAAAAGCATTGGCGTTGATAATCCCGCTGCCAAGATTTTGGTAGACATGTCCCGTGTCCAAGACGACGAAGTGGGCGATGGTACTACTTCGGTCACCGTTCTCGGTACGTACGATACCGTCGTTCGCTTGATTTTTCAAATTATTCAATTTTAAACGTATGACTTTTGTATCTTTTTGCAGCTGCCGAGTTTTTGCGAGAAGCTGAAAAGCTGATCGAAAATCAAAAGATACATCCGCAAACTATCATTAGCGGTTGGAGGAATGCCGTAAACGTAGCGACTGAGGCTTTAAAAAATGCAGCCACGGACAATTCTGCGGATCCCGATCGTTTTCGGGAGGATTTACTAAATATTGCGCGCACAACGTTGAGTTCTAAGATTTTATCCCAGCACAAGGAATACTTCAGCAAGCTTGCGGTCGACGCGGTGTTGCGTCTTAAAGGCTCTGGTAATTTGTCCGCGATTCAAGTTATCAAAAAACGCGGCGCAACCCTCGCCGATTCCTTTTTGGACGAGGGATTCTTATTGGATAAGAAACCAGGTGTCAACCAACCGCAAAAAGTATTTGACGCGCGTATACTTATCGCTAATACATCTATGGATACGGATAAAATCAAGGTTTTACGTTTATTCCGTTATAGTGTAAAGAATTTTTTAAATTATATCTACTAAATCTATGATAAATCTAATACTACGCGCATTTATTTATAGGTATTTGGTTCCAGAGTACGCGTAGATTCAATGGCAAAGATAGCAGAATTAGAAACTGCGGAGAAAGAAAAGATGAAGGTAGTAAAAGTCTGAAGAATCTCGCGCATATTTGTTGAGTTACGATCGATGTATAATTTTCCGAATCTCCACAGGATAAAGTTGACAAAATCGTCAAGCATGGATGCAACGTCTTTATCAATAGGCAATTGATATACAATTATCCAGAACAATTGTTCGCCGATGAGAAAATTATGGCTATCGAACATGCCGATTTCGACGGTATCGAGAGACTTGCGCTTGTTACCGGTGGCGAAATCGTTAGTACTTTCGACGATCCAGATTTAGTCAAGTTGGGAAAATGCGATCTTATCGAACAGGTAAATTTACCATTTACTTTTGCACGTCGTATAGAATGTTCCACGTACACGGCGAAGCATTCTGTTCTGATGCGTGTGCGATATATATAATCGTTAGTTTCATTATAGCTTTAATTATATTCAATTGTATCGTTATATCGTTTCAGATAATGATAGGAGAAGATACACTCCTAAGATTCTCCGGAGTTCCGTTGGGTGAAGCGTGCACCGTCGTTATTCGCGGCGCAACGCAGCAGATCGTCGACGAAGCTGAAAGATCGCTGCACGACGCGCTCTGCGTTTTAGCCGGTACGGTACGCGAGTCGAGAATAGTTTACGGTGGTGGATGCAGCGAAATGATCATGGCTTGCGCCGTTATGCGAGCGGCCGCGGCTACGCCGGGTAAAGAGGCGGTTGCGATGGAAGCCTTCGCACGAGCGTTGCAGCAATTGCCGACCATTATCGCCGACAATGCTGGCTACGACTCGGCGCAATTGGTCAGCGAATTAAGAGCCGCGCATAATTCCGTCGGCAACACTATGGGATTGGGTGAGTTTCCGGTTCTTGCGCTCTGTTACCAGTAATAATATTTTTAAATACGTATAAATAGATCGCTAAATAGTTTTCGTAACGCGAAATTAAATGTTGTTTGATCTTACAGATATGGAAATGGGCAAAGTTGGCTGTATGAAGCGGCTAGGAATCACCGAATCTTGGATGGTGAAGAGGCAGGTTCTACTGAGTGCGGCTGAAGCAGCGGAAATGATACTTCGAGTGGATAATATTTTGCGTGCGGCTCCTAGAAAACGCGTACAAGATAGAGGACGTTGTTAACTCATAAAAAAAAATTTGCTTTTGCTTCGATTTCACAATTACTTGCAGTTTTTCATACATAATATGCGGCCTCTTAAATTAGCATGTTTAATTAATAATTAAATATTTCATTGCGTTGGTCTCTCATCGACGATAATGCATTTGATAATATTAATGTGCTAATTGTAGCAAGGAGAATATACTCCATTTTTTGAACATGTCATCTATATATGAATTGTATTCTATTTCTCGATCTCTCACAAATAAAGTATTGTACAATAAGAAGCACATCCTGTATGCGTTGAAAATTTTTTATAACGTTACAATAGGTTCAACATTAATAAATGCTTTGAAATATAATACTTTATTATATATGAATATTCCACACACACTAGTAATATACTTTACACCTAAATTTTATATATACACGTCATTTTTATAATAATCAAATGTAGAACTGAATAAAGTATATTTTAGTGACGAGGCAATATTCATTTCACACGCATTTGATTTATAACCCCATTTTTCTTAAATTCTATGAATTACTTATCATTCGCCGATCACAGCGTGTCACAATAAAAAAAAAGCAAAAGTAAAGGAGGACAAGACTTTTTGGCCTGTCTTGTAAAATTTTTTGTGGATAGACATCTTTATACTACATGGAACAATAGTCACCGTACGCTACTAGCATATTTCATTGATTATTGTAATTTCATAACTTATATAGTAATCGTCAATACTGCTGGAGATGTTTTTTACAGATAGAGATTTTGACAGAAATTTTTCAATATAGATCGATCTCTTCGATCGGCACCACGTTATTTAATATTTTCCATCAATTAAGACATATATATTCGGTTAAATAAAAAACTGTTCTTACATTTTACTGAAGTACTATAAAAGCATGTAGATCTCCGTCAAACTGTCATCGATTAATACGCGAACCGTAATTTAGTATCGTAGCCAAGTTTATCGAGATTCGGAGTACAAGCAAAATTGATCATCGGAGGTGGCCCACACATCAATACGATAGTATCGGGCGACGGTGGAAACATGTGTTTCTCTATGATATCAGTGCTTATATATCCCGTACTATATGGCCATCCCTCGCTACTCGAATCTAGGGTGTACCAAAGTTTTAATTTATTCGGGTATTTTTTGGCGATTTCGTCCAGTTCGTCCCGCAGCAAGATGTCTTTTTCCGTCTGATTGGCGAACAGCAAGGAGGTTTGAGTTTCGTCCGTAGGATCCTTTATTATCGCACGAATTAGCTGCAACATCGGCGTGATACCCGTACCACCAGCGAGCATAACCATCTGTACGGATAGTTACATCATTATTTTCATACGTCGAAAATAGAGTTGTTCTTAATAACAACAATATAATAACACAATTTAATAAAATCATATCCAATACATATATACATAGTGGCAAATGTACGTGCCTTTTTAACGTTATATTCCACGGGTGGTTCCTTCCTAAGAAGTTTTATAGTTACTTTTCCTTGTCCTTTGTAAATCAGTCTACCAGACGGACCTCTAAAGTCGATGGTATCCCCTATTTTCATGTTTTCCAAGTATTGAGACAATTTTCCTCCTTCGGGAAACTTTGGATGCACATTTTTGAAGTATACCTATAAATCACGCACGATTAAAGCATATACTTTCTTTCATTATCGCCAATCCTATATCGCCATTTTATTTACCTTGATGACGAGATCAACGTAGCCTTGATCATCGTCGCTCGAAACAGGCGTATATGAACGTATTACAACCTCCTCTCCAATCTTTGCCGTTAAATGTATATGCTGACCAATTGGCAGGCCCAGGACATGATTTGACGTCGGTAATCCAAATCTGAACTTCCTAGTATCGTGACTTATTACGTCTTTTTGGATTAGAGGTAGACTATACTTAACTACTGGATCAACCAGCAGTATCGGCGAAGACTTTTTCTTCTTCTCACTCCAGGATTTATATATTTTAAATGCTACTCCTATGACAACTATCGTTCCTACCGCAGCCAGAACGGGGAGCACCTAGATATAAAAATTTACTTTAATGTATATAATAATGCACGCATAACGCATATTCTTAAACGGTTTTGATTTTTCTGAAATTCTACCAGTCTTTTAAAGTAACAAACGTGTATTTTATTTTAAACATTTTAAAAAATGTTACATAAGCACAGATTCTTAGTTAAATTTCAAGAATTTTTGCAGATCAAGCTTCAGGGATATAATCATAAACGTCCTGATATAAAAATTTATATTCACACAAAAGTTATCACATTTTTTACAGAATAATCCATACATAAATTGATAAGAGATACCTCGGGGAAATATATCTCTAAAATTCGAAAGTTTTCCAAGTCATCGTTAAAAAAAAAGGAAAAAAAAAGAGAATACACCACGCCTACCGCAAAGTACGAATCATCGTTGGCGACAATAATCGCGTAACATTATTAACGTCGACGTCGTTAACGACACCGTAATATTCGCATAATCGTGCGCGAGATCGGATCGTTTCGGTCGAAGCGAGCCTTACCAATGTTCGTACGTTCGACATCGCTATATTCGCTATCGGCTAATCGGCGCTAACTGTGCACGTGGACCGTGGACCGAGAGAGAGGTTAAAGGGCAACGTGACGCGACCGAGATCTCAGGCTCAGGAGATCTTAAGGCGCCTATAGACGCAAACGTTCGGCGCGAGTTCGCAGAGCCGGGAGCCGCCGGGAGCCGGGGCGCGCGTCGGGCGATAACTCGCCGACGCGTCTGTGAAGGATTGACGAGCACCGCCGATTCCGGAACTTGCTCTAATCTGTTAAAATAGACTCGGCTTCTCGCGTTTTCGGGCTAGGACCATTAGGCGCGCGTATTTATAGTCGCGTTACTCGCGGCAATATTATTAACGCGTTAAGCCGAAAACCGCGCGCCTCAATGCCTTTTTGTCATCGGCCGGCATATCGGCCGATATTTGCAATCTGCGTGCGAGAGACATACAGTTATTCATCGGACAGCCGCGTGTGCATATCTCGATGTATCTTCTAATTATCGTTATAAGTCTTGCGTAATCAGCGAGATATACTGAGGAATACGAGAAACGTGAACGTCAGCCGATCGCATTTCCCGCATATGTTCCATATATTTTTATTTTATTTCTCCTTTTCTTTTTTTTCTCCAAATGTCTGTCCCAATTATTATTTATCTTTAAGTACAGAAAAAACGAACAGATCTATCATTGCACACTCTCTCGATTAGATCGATTTGTTTGAAGAAACTTAATTTGATCAAACGATTGAAATCGATGATTAATTTGGAAACGACATTTGGAAAATAAAAGAAAAGGAGAAATAAAATAAAAATATGGAACATATGCGGGAAATGCGGTCGGCTGACGTTCACGTTTCTCGTATTCCTCAGTATATCTCGCTGATTACGCAAGACTTACAATGATAATTAGAAGATACATCGAGATATGCACACGCGGCTGTCCGATGAATAACTGTCTTTCTAACTATAGAAATTCGTCATCCCTATCCGATTTTTCTTTCCATACTGCATTAACTGCGTATACGTCAAACAACAAAGAATTAATAATTTAATTAAGTACCATTATAGATGCTGCTTAATAAATTAATCGCCGTCAAGTTATAACGCACTGAGAACGATATAAGCATACCAACGTTAAATTAATTTTTTCTTATCTTAATGATTACGTAAAAACTGGCATGATTCTACTAAGTATAAATAATTAAGCTTCTTCTTCCTTCATATGCCAACAATCGACAATCGCGATACATTGCATAAATGTTTATAAGACGCAATACGCAATTACATGCTCCACGCAAACATCTCCATGTGCCTCATCGAGATTCAATGTCGATTAATCGATTAATCAATATAACGATCCATGGGGATTAATTCGCGTCAAGCGTGGCCGCCGATGAAAAATCAAACAGGTTGCCCCCAGCTCGCGGCACGCGTTTCGTAAAAAAATTATCGCTTAATTATTGGCTTATTAAGTCTTATAAAGACAGAACGACGCGATATAGCGCTAATAGTGGCTAATAGCGCGCTCCTCGAAAGCAGCCTATAATCTATGCAATGATAATTGTATGAGTAGGCCGAAACACGTTGGAAATAGACGACGCCTACGTTTCGAATAAATATTTGTTAAGCCCTTTATCGTTAACCTTTAAGTTTTTTTCAAGACTCGCATATACGTGACGACGACACATAAGACTCTATCGATTTGATCTCTATCGGTACAAAATATATACATATACGTACTTGATATACGTAATCGATCGTCGAGTTCATATTTTCTACTCCAGTTTCATCGAAGAATAACACACGCGCGCACACCAATTTCCGCGGATTCTCGAATGTCGCACGTTATATTATTCGATTAACGAACAATCAAACAGATTTATTCGCGAGTGAGACGAGTAAGGAGTAAGGAGCAAGGATCGAGTGAAAGATCGGCGTTCTAGCGAGTATACGTCGAGAGACGCATATTACCTCATTGTCCATCAGTTTATCACCGGCAGTGGTGTAACTATAACGTCTTCCGCCCACACCTTGTTTTCCACTTATTTTTACAAAAGAGAGATGAAATGCTTTTTTGAAACAATTTAGGCTTCAGGCTACGCCGTTTTTCATCATTACTTTACCTCCTTGTGGCGCGCATAGACTTTAATAATTAAATATTAATTATTTTAAAACAATATATAATTTTTTTTCTTATTTCTTGTTTCTTTAATTTTTTTCCTTTCGTTCGGGAATAAATCTCTAGCCACTGCCACGATCCACGATCATAAATCGAGGTCTCTGTGAGATAGTACGACGCGACTGACGTTCAGTGACGTTTCCTCGTACGAGTGATTCTATTGGCCGCCGATATACAAGCGGCATGTAACTGCAATGTTTATATTTTTCTCCGGCAGTTCAAGGAGACTCCTTATCTAGCTCTGTGTCCTGTAATTGTGTTTCGAACTTACTATATATATTGTTATAATTATATTATTATATTAATATATTCTGAGCTCTTTTTTTCCGTATTAGCGATACTATAGCTAAATCTGCATCTGTCATCCTGTCAACTGATAATTTCTCGATTTGCATCGCACTCTTGCGTATTGATAAAAGCGCGTATTTAGAATGTTTGCCGTATGATTATGATAATATACCTATATGTATAGAGCGAGCTAAAACGAATAAAAAATAACATTTTTATTCTACTTATTAAAGGTAATATTTTAATTGTTTCAGAAGAAAAAAGAGCTGCTTTAAAAGGAGAATTTAGAATAAAGGCATGCAGGAAATCGACGTTTTCAGAAAATAGGAGAAGGTTCGACTGAAATTTGTAAATCAGCGATTAGCGCACAATGACACGAGGAATACGTAATAGGTCACCGCGGTTAATCGTTGAAATTTATGTGATGTATAAATAGTACGTGTAGTATATATAATAGTATATATAATATGATATATATAATAGTGATTATGTTCAATTCCTCATCATCGATCAAAATATATATATCTTATTGTTATAAAGATTTAATTATTAAAGTATATTATTCGTTTAAACAAAATTCTAAACAATATATTACTTTATTTCTTCACAATTATTTTCTGTTTATGTCGATATAACAATATATAAAGTTTCCGTTCCAAGATCTCTTTTTAGTTATGTTCTTTTCACGTTTGTTTTCTTTTTCCCCTCTGAAGTACCAACGTATACGCGTTTTATTATATTTCTTTTTATTAGAAAAAACATATAAAATACAGCCAGAGTATGAACAAGTCTATTCGGTACTTGATAACGTTTATTCAAAAATAAACAAAATTGCATCTGTAGCGCTATCTTACTGGTTTTTAGATCACCGTAACGACCGATGATACCTGTCGATAAAACAGGATATATCGTAGCGCATGTATAGCACGTAGCGTGTTTATCGTCGTGGAAGGTTAGAATAATCAAAATAAGTTGATGCACGCGAGTGCTCAATGCACACGAGCTCTGTGTGAAATTGTGTATTATTAATTAGATATAAGTCTTCCATGGCGGTTTTACATCGCGCCTTGTTCACCTGGTTCAATTTGCTCATATTCCTGATTCTGTTGGTCCTGAGACTCGATCAGAGAATACAATGGAATTGGTTCATAGTTTTTATCCCAATGTGGCTCTACGATAACATTCTTCTTATTTACATTGTTTTTAACATGATTTCGCACTGCAAGAACGGACGTGTTAACAGTTTGCAGCGAGAAGCAAGTATTTTATAGCTTGGCGAGATACGTAGATTTTTTTTTTCATCCTCTCGCAATTGAAAATATTTTATTCCAATTTGTGTTTATGCGCGTATTCATTTTCTACGAGTATTAAATAGTTTAATAATAAATAAAGAAACCTGATAATATTAAAAAAAATATAGTCCCTACCGATATAACAAATATCCAGCTAATTAAATAAAATTAGATTTTAATATATGGTATGGCAATAAAATTGTTTCAGGCATGGTATATGATAGCTGTGATTTTGAAACTGTGCGCTCAGATCTTGATTTGTCTGAAACTGGAGGCTCCTCACTGGTCTCTACCAGCCAAGGCGGTACTGGCGCCGTTCTGGCTGCTGCTTCCAGTATTAGCCGTAGATGTCTTTATTCATTTAATACACCAATCTAGATATTGACGACGGACGAGCTTCAGCTTGTTTCGAGTTACTTGAGGGAACCTGGGAATGTATGTATATTGTTGTGTTGATAAAAAAATTATCTTGCGGATGTTGCTCCACATGATCAAATATATAATTAACATTAATATACTTGTTTATTTTTATAAAATATTTACACATGCAACATTTATATTTTTATATTGAATAATAAAGCGTCATGTCTCTGTTTCATATATATTAATTTATATATTTAATCGTATGAAAATATAAAAATATTCTATATCTATTCATTTGTTTCATTCATTCGTTCAGTCATTTATTCACTTATTCAAACGTAAGACTAAGTTTTTCCTGAAGTAGATTTTCATTTGTAACAGAAATCTAAGAACATACAGTAATTACAAGGTATAGGTCTAGTCTACTATAAATACTTGGTGTTGCACAAGGCCAAATAGGACAGAGTTAAAAATAAATAACTTCGTGGCAGTGCTTGTTGTAGCAATCTTCTCATCGGTAAATGAAAGTGTATTTTCCAAGAATCGTTAATTTATACTTTATACTAGTGCTATTGTCGGTGAATTCAATTCAATTCAATTCAACTCGATAGAAAAAAATAGAAGCAAGTCATTAACTGCACACAGGAGAGAGGAAGAGAGAATTGCTCTTATGATTACGCAACGTTCACTCATAAAAGCCTTTTCCTTTGTATCGTGTACTGTATAATTATTGTGACAACCATCTGTGAACGACAAACTGGTTTTGCAGTAGCTGTGAAGAAAAAGGTGATCAATGTAATTAGAATGTAATTATGAAAGAAGAAGACAGGCTAGAGTAATACCTAACAGTTTTCCAATATTGGTTATGGCAGAACATAGTAATTGAACATATTTCTGTATAAGTTTAGCATTTTTTTTAGGTATATTTTCATTTTTTTTCTCACACAAACACATAAGAAAAAAACCATATCTTTTAATTATCTCTAACTCAACTGTGACACACTCTATATAAATATTTACAACGTTAAATTTTAGGTGACAATGTGGCTTTTTATACTTTTTTATTTATCATTTATATTACAAAAATCTGAAACTGCATCTGAAAATGACATAGTAACGGTGAAAGAAGCGACAGCTGGACACTTAGCTGAGCTTCCATGCTTAAGTATCGATGAACATCATCGTTTCATGTTCTGGCAATTTGGAACTAACAATGTCATTGGTCCAGGGAATCCTTTAAATGAAAAGAAATATAATTATGAAGTATTGAGTGGCACGCTTCAAATCAGAGTAAGTTTTTAGATGTACCGTGTATTTAAAAATTTTTCTATTTTAAATAACAGTTTATTTATGTAATCGATATGTACCAAGATGTATGTTATATATTTCATAATTATATTTATAATTTTTATAGGGTGTGTCAACAGCGGAATCTGGATTTTATAAATGTTTTTCAAAAGGCCTATTTGACGATTCTCAATTGAAAGTTCATTCTGTTGAATTGATAGTTTCAAATGAGTGGGAGCAACTTTGGGAAAATGATTTTGAGGTATTTAATACACGTAACATGGAAAAAAAAAAACAATTACAATTTTACATTTTATTAAAATGTATATTTGAATAGACAAATCTGTTACGGGGAATGACTGCTGTTATGGTACTGGTTGTCGCTGTAGCTGTTGTTCTTCTAATTATTACTGTTAAGAGAAAAAGGAGTCAAAGATTCTTTGGTAATTTTTTAATAAAAATTGATATATTGAAGGAAGATGCACTTTCGCATTGAAAATAGGATCATCTTTCGATCATTTTTTCAGATCTGGAGGAGTCGAGAGAAAATTCTCCAGAACGATATACGCCAGATAATAGACCTGGTGTTTCGTCAGGCATCGAAAACGTTGGAATGGATAACGCTGTTCTTGACATCGATTTCCCTAAAGTATTTAACCAAATGCAGAAGGAACAAGCAATGCCATAAGTTGTAATTGTATATAACAGGAAATTACATTATTACATTTTAGTGTTTTTCTTTATCCTTATATGTACATATATAAATGTATATTTTGTAACAGATTATATTCGCTTTCTCTCTCTTATTGTATAACTAATAACGTTTAGTTAATTTTAACGTATTTTACATGTATTTTAGAAATATACTATATCTTGCAATAACTCTATATTTATTCAAAATTTGAAAAATAATTAAATCAAGATTTTTCAATTACACAAGAAATTGTTACGTGTAGTCATCTTTTTGCACGTACAAATTATTCATACCTTAAACATATTTTACTTCCACCTCAGCTATTTTCTTCCTTATAAAACTTTTGAACGTCAGTTTTTGTGTCTTCCGCAGAAAAAGGTACGCTAGGCGTGGACTGTGGTATCCATCGTGTTTTCCACAGAACGCCCTTCCTCCTCCTCATCGTCTTCATCCTCAGGTTCCGCTTCAGTCTCGAGTAAACGAATCTTTCTATTATTTTCACTCAAAATAGCAGCTACTTTCCGAGGACCACTGACCGCTAGTCGTCTCGCAGATATTCCTTGAAACGGTTTCGGCAACGTCGCACCGATGAAATCGGTTATCGATGCTGTACCATCATTGTCTCCATACTCAAGCTTAGATATACCGTGTAATGGCATTTGTATGAGAAACGACGCGTGAGTTTGTTTATTTAACATAAGCAAGCTGAGATAATCTTGCGAGTAAAATTGCAGATCTACCATCACGGTATCGACACTCTCTCTTTCATTTGGAGATTCTCCTAGACAGACAGAAAAGTGAATTAATATGTTATAGATATATAATGGAGAAATAAATTTTCAATGTGTATATTATAATTGTACGAAATACACGCTACTGACCTTGCCTGTGACTCACGTCTATCGTAACCGTCTTTGAACTAAGAGGTACAGATTCAGTAGACGAATACTTTATGTTAAAAAGTCTTAAAAATTTGCTGCCAGTATCGCTCATAGCTAATAAAAGATTTCCATCGTTTGTCACAATTTGCGAGGACAACGTGACAGATGCGAATGATGGTAGAGAGATAGAGATCATTACAAAGTGATCGACTAAGCTCTGATAGGCTTCAGCGAAAACATGTTCTACAGCAGAGACTAATTTTACATGAGATTGTAGTAAAGATAAATTGAAATTCTGCTTTACTATATGCCCATAATTGCGCAAGCAATCGTTTGTATCAAGCATAGCGGCCCATTCGCTTCCCTCCGAAGTCAAGGGAGTTTGCAGATTTTCACGACGTAAATATTGACCCAATTTTTCTAAATTTACCCTGCCGTTCGCTCTTGGCTTGTCAAAATCACTTAGAAATTCTGCGATAAATGTTAATTCCTGCTGACTTACACGGCACACTTCCGATGGTGCTCTTTCATCCGCTAGTTGGAGAATGGCTACATATAACCACCTATAGATGCAATAAAAATTGAAACAATTAAACAACACATAAACCACAACAAGTTAATTAATCAATTCAATATTTGACTTGTACCGGAAAAATGCTTTGTAATTGCGCATACTCTGATCTATAACTTGCTCAATCTCATATGATTTCGCCAGGAAAGCCTCAGATTCATTAATGGCATTGGTTACGAGTGTTTCGTCGCGTAATCCTAACGCTTCATATGTGCCACCTATTCTCACCATACCTCTTAATTCAGCTAACTGATAAACTAAGGCCATACCGACGCTAGTTAAATTTTTCGAGACGAGTTTCTACAAAAGTAATGTTTAACAAATTCAAAGTTCGTGATTATATATGATTAAAACTTAAAAAATATAATATATTTCGCAATACCTGTATATTACTATAACACATTTCAATACTTTGTCCGAATTTTTTTAATCCTTTCTCCGTGAGATCTCTAAGTAGGAAAGTTTCTAAATTTTTCGTCGGTATTCCGATCATCAATAGTTCCAAAAAGTCTGCAGACATGGTACCAGGTAGATTTGCCGCCGCATATCGCGTGAGTTTTTCATCCATTTCCAAGAGTATCGTTTCCCAAGCTTCGCAAGTGGCCATCAAGGTATGCGAGAGATAATCTTTCAAACATTCTATGTTGGCTTGAGTTTGCGCAACCTGAAAATAAAATATATAAATTCCAACTAACTTAACAAATTTCTAAATTATCGTGCGAAACACACTTTAGGAAACGATGCCTTTCGCTTTATCTTTGTTATAAATTGTAACATGTACCATCATTCTCGAGATACCTTGAGAAACGCTGAGCTTCTCTCAAATAATGGACAAGATACCCTAGTTGTCTCAACACAATTATCATTTCTCCATGTAATCCATATTGGGTTATTAGATCCACCTGTGATCTGCAAGATTGGTCCATGGCCCACAGTTATAGTCCCACAATAAAACATGCCAAAAATGTACATTAATACCGTGCCATCTTTTTGACCGATCTATAAGAAATACATATGGCTGTTAATCATACAGTCACAAAACGCTATGCGTCTATTAGAATTGTGCTTTACGATATTTACAAAGAGCATATCTAGGATGTGAGATAAAAATTCTTTCCGCTCAGGTTCCGTACTATAACTTCTGATTAAACTGGGCAGAAGTGGCAGATATTCGCCCGTAGGTTTATTAGTTTTATCATTTTCCAATGAACTTTCCCGTTCGGTATTAGACAGGGACAACCACTTGACGCAAACGGTCAATTCGTTCGCGGGCAATTTGGTTTTGTGAATAACATTTTTAGTCTCGACGTCAACGAGACACAACAGCTTGGAAATCTCGTAGCACACCGCAAGCAGCTTTCCATCTGGTCTCCACGCCAAATGGGCAGCGGTATCGGATTCATCTTGAGGACTCAACAACCATACTCTCTGCCACTGAAGCCTATGAAGGACCACTTCGCCTGTGAGATATCATATTGCGAATATAACGATTAGTTTTCTAAAATTCTCAACATACATCTGTACAGTTAAACGAAGTAATTCTGCCATTTTATAAGTAATTATAAAAAAAGGAGGAAGAGAGATAAATATATTAACTTTAATTAGCGTCGATGGTATTAACAGCGACAGTTTTCAGATCTAACCTTTGACATTGCTGATGGCTAAAAGATCCATTTTCGGTGACCACAGCATCGTCGTCACCTCTGCAGGGAGCAAACGCTCCTCCAATTGTCTCATGGTACCAGCCATATCTCTGACTTGTTTTTAAAGACAATACCTGACAGAAAATCCTTCACCCTGGCGACTGTCTAAATCCGAACGCGTTGCTTTAATTGTACGCTTGCCTACATTCTACATTCGCAAAACTTTGAGGAAAATCTAATCTCTCTCGTACACAAACATCAGATCTCGTATCGTTAGAATGAAAATTCGTTAACGCGCGTGCATTGCGTTTACTCACTGCGAACTTTCGAAAAATCATTAGCGTTTAGCGTTCTTTCTCCTTTCTCCCGACTTTTATCAGTCGAATCGCACGAACGATCAATGGATAACTGCTAAAATGCAGTTTTACAGAAACATATAATATTTCTGCGTCGTAAATACATATTTTTGTATAAAATATTTGGATTAATAATAAAATTATCGCTATATAGGTTAAGTCGAAGCGTCCAAAGTCCAAATTTCGGCCACGTGACTTCTGTAAGGTTCTGTCGATATTTATTAAAATATCATATCGATATTATCGGCTATTTTTATACCGTTCGTCGATTTACGCCACTTGATATAGGCAGTACCGAGTGTTGACGAGCGACAGCGCCACCGTGTAACTTTAACGCCTATTTTAAATTTACGCGCGGCACTTTCGGGTTCCATTTCCGTGACTTCCGTGTTCCGTGTCGCGGTTTTATCACTCGCCTTATTTTTCCGCGTTGTATTTTGCAACGAATTGCAGTACGAGCTGCGCGAAATTGCGTCGAAATCTCGAAATATCGTCGTCGTTTCCTCGCGGGTGCGCGAGGAAAGAAACGCGTCGGTTTTCGAATTTCAAGTGGAAGTATAATTCGTCGTATTCGTGTAGCGGGTAGCGGGTCGAGAGCTAGGTTACTTCTCCTTCTCTAACGGTAAGTCCATTTGTATACGTAGAAGAATCTGCTCCAAATTTTCAGTTTGCTCGGTCGTTCGTTTCGAGGGTTGAGTCCATCGGCTTATCAAGATATTATCATATGTGTGTGCGTTGACGTAGAAATATCTGGACCGAGACCGCGACGCCGACGGGCCGACCGAGCATATTTCCGCCAAGTCGATCGAAGCTTGGAGGGAAAGGGAGAATCTTGAAGACCGCGATTATGGAATACGTAATAAATCACAGCAATGTCTCGGTTAAAATTACGTCAACGGGACGTTAAAATAGATATCGCGGGAGCTTTCCAGCAAGCGATACAAAAATCGACACAAATGTCTATATAACGTTCTATATATATATCTTTCTGTTTTGGGGTAATCAGTAGCAAAGTCAAAACGACACTTAATTGTGTTGACTTGTGTCGCTTGCTGAAATGTGTCGATACACATAACTTTTTTATTAGCATCAATTCGAATGGCATAATTAGGCAATTCGTCCGTCCCGCGTGCATCAAAGCGTGCTTACGCGACGGCTCGACGGGGACGGGGACGGGGACGGCGACGGCGACGGCGACGGCGACGGCGACGGCGACAACGACGACGACGACAGCGTTCTCTAATATGCAACGAGCGCAGGCAGCGATAGGTGACAGGAATACGGGAAGGCGATAAGGACCGCCGTTGTTTAGGTCTGCTCCGTCTCCGGACGGTACAGAGATATCGCTTCGTATCAACAGGACTATTCCTTTGTGACTCGCGTGCATACACGCCGCGCCGTATCGGAGCTTATGGGGTGTATGTACGTACATAAGTGTATGGTGTATGTATATAGGTACGCGTCTGGGGCGTCTGGGGCGTCTGGGCGTCTCTGCACGATCTGCATTAGAGACGATCGAGGGTCTCTAATCTGCATCTGCATATAGTGCGCGCGAGGCGTTTGCGCGAGGCGACTGCGTATCGCGTATAGCCGATCGTCGTCGACGCTCGACGACTCGACGCCGAGTGCGTGTAAATTCAACGTGTAAATTTGAATCTCGATCGCCCGAGCGGATGTCCGCTCGCCGCGTGCTTCCGAATATATTGCTATTTAGAATGCTATCTTTCGGGAACAAACGAAATTCGATTTTTAAAACTGCACAGTGCACACAATTGTATATTTTTAATTTGTAAATGGGGCAGAATAAAATAATTTAAAAAATAGAAAGTTTATTTTCGTTCACGACTACGAATTTAAAAAATAATTTAAAAAAACGAACGACGGGACTTGAGATTTCTTGAATTTTTTGGGAAACTTAAAGTCAAACGAATGTGACCGATTTATAACTCGATGTTGAGAAGAGATGCCCAATGTAATAATTGTAACGGATGTAATTATCATAATACTATAGTTTTTAGGATTTTAGGGAAGATATGAGTCACGTATTGCGAATGCATTATCCGCGCGCACGTGTCATCAATTGGACAATTAATTATCAGAGATGATTAATTAAATGCATACAAAAACAAGAATATGAGGATCGCGCGACCTAGTTTATTACTCATGGGTACTGTTTTAAATGCGACGCTATTCATTTCGAAGGATTAAACGGTCCGCAATGGCAGGTAGTCTTTAGAAACGCATAACACACGGTCCCTTCAATAACTCTGTGCGCGCGCGTATATAACGTATATATAACGTCACTGTGATATTTTGCCACGAACGAGGAACGAGCTCCGCTTAAACACGTATCGGATAATGTAACAATATCATTTGTAGCATTAATACCGTTTGCCCCGGTTTGTGTAAATTTCATTATACTTGCATTCGCATTGTCGACCGCAATTATCTTTATAGCGACATAATGCGCGATATTATACGTCGTTAATTTATCGGTTGCCCTTATGGACTGGCTTTCGAGAATACGAGAAATTCTAAATATCCAGTCAATGAGAAAAGCGTGTTAGCGATCAATTTTGTATCGAGCTCGTGATTTTCTGGAATCGATTTGTTCGGACGTGTCGATATGAATCTCCTGTTTGACAATAGACATCTCTGCATTTTTATTTCGTCGATCTGTTTTCATCGCACAATCAGTTTTTTTGCAGATAGATGTTGAAAATAACTTAATAACTAAAATGACATTTTAGATATCGATATTCCTTTTGCGACAGCGTACTGCCGACGATAAATTTGATTGTGATTTGATTATGATTGAGAAGACGGCATTTTTAAATATCGATTTCAAGCTTTTCAGTAAAATATGTAAAATAAAAAAGAGGTCTAAAGAATCAAAATATGTAAGATAAAAGTGGCGTAAAGAATAAATTACATTTCACGAAATAATTCAGATATTGTGCAAAGATATGTTATAACGCTTCAGATTAAGTCGAGGATTATTTAGAAGAGAAAAACTCATCCAAATATCGGCAATATAAAAAGAATAAATACATCGGTAAAGACTGAAGAGCTTTCGAAGCACGTGTATTCTAAAGTTAGAACCTACTTTAGAATCTCTTAGCGCGATAAAAAGATGTTATGGTTAAATTGATTAAATATAGATTCTTAGCAGTTTAGAGCGCGTATTTATATATATATATATATATATATGTATTTTTTATTTTTTTTTCAATGCAGTGTGTGCTCCAATCTGAATCGAGAGAGGAGGCTACCCGAAACGAAACGGGGACCGAAAGAATGGAGAAAACGCGAATGGCACGAAGGAAAAAGTGGGGCGGAGGAAGCTTGGCGAACGGCAGCGAGAATGAGAAGAGGGAATAAAGGGTGAGTAAGAAAGAGATGACGAACGTTATTAACACTGTGCATCGTGTACCAGCTACGTAGTCCGAGAACCGGGTAGCGAGGCTTTTTATTGCTCGAGAGATAGGTAAATCACGGCGAAATACCGGAAGTTGGCGACTTTTCGCCGCGTGCTTTACCCTGATTAAACTCCGTTATATTCGCGGACGAGTCGAGACATTTAACTGTAAGGTTGTCCTGAGTCGAGTTTCCACTTTTGTCTATGTTGCACACTCCCGGCATAGTATCCACATCTGTGCGTCCGTAACCTCCCGCGACAAGAGAGAGAAAGACCAGAAAGAAGAGAAAAACTTTTGCGCGATCTTCTCACAAAATTCATAAAGTAGAATGTCTAAAATAATACAGAAACCATTAAATGTATTTTTTTTCAGTAAAAAGAGATCTTGATAAATTTATTGTATAATGCTCCACAAAAGTAATGGAAAATAGTTATTTTCTACGAGAATTGCTAAAAATATACGTAGTGTCTAAAATAAAATAATCTTTTTCTATAATTATTCCGAATCTATTGTCACCGGTTATGTTATTTATGTTGCTGCTAAAATTATCCGTCATCTCGAATGAACATTTACACGGTGACGATGACAATGAGATGGGATATACGAATTCCTTTTTGCTTACATCGTTTACCGTGTACCGCAGGTGGGTCCGCAAACATAAATCGGTAGCCGCAAAATCGATGGCGCGCACGGTACATTTCTCGCGCCTTTCCGCCGTAACGTGTTGCAACCCTGTGCTGCTCGTCCCCATTTGTACGTCTACGAAATTTCATTTCCAATTCCAATGGACACCAATCTCCAAATTGAGCGCCGTTGCGCACGCGGTTCACGAGCAATCGTTTGTTCGACGGTTACGGACGGTCGTATCTTACGAATTTTATGATTTGAATTCGGAGCGCTCAGCGTAAAAGAAACGTGGTTTCGCTTCAACTTGATTGCAGCTCCGTGAATAAGGATCATTTACACGCGATAAAATCAGTGATATTTCAGAGATTGAGTGCCGTGTATATCTTGATAGAACTGCATTGACAAAAATAAAGTAAAAGATCGAACAAAATTCACTCGAACAGATATCACGCGTACGAAACGCGAAATTTGACGTTAACCCGTCTGCCATTGATGGCAGCCTCAAGTAAAATAAATTAAGCTTCTCGATATATATATTCGACTACATCACGCTTCCAATTGTTTCGTTCAATTTAATTTATTTCGCTTTTCAAGCCCGTTTATTGACCGCACATATTTATCGCCGGCTCGCCGGCTATTCGTATACAGCTATCCGTATCTCTTTTGTTTGTCTCTTTACAGTACGATACAAAATTTAGAAAGTATCGTGTAATACTGTAATGTGTCACTTTATCGAGATTCTGTGCTTGGACAACGCGATTATTGAAAAATGTGACACACTTTATTTGAAATTTCGCGCTTGACTTGACTAAACACATTTTCGAGGGACGCTCTTATCGTGCTTCGAGCACATTAACATTAGCGAGCGATCTGATTTATGCCGAGATAACGGTTTGTTACATCGATAGTACCTTGAATGAAATCGTCTTTTCTGTATGTAATAGAGCATCGTTAGAGCCGTGAAAATGATAAAACAAAAACTATTTTTCTCTACTAATATCTTATCGCGCGTGATATTAATGAAATATGTGGTTTCCGCTGGCGTACGAAGCGAAACGATTGTACCGCGGCGCGATATTAAACACGGCCACGTACCATTTCGAGATCGCGGCGTAAAGTAGAAAAAGAATCCGTTACCAAGAAACGCTAACTGAATCTCGCGCTGTAACGAAATGCATTGCATCAAGCTGGATTTACCGGCATTTCTCCGCGGCGGAAACCTCAATGTCGGAGTCATGTAAAAAAGTCTGATTTCACTTAGTAGCGCGTTCTCCGCGCATCATAGTTTCGCGTTTCTCGCATCGCATTGCAGTTGCACGGCTCGTCGATGAATTTTCATGCGCTTGGCGTGCATCTCGCGCAGCTATATGTATGTCATTGCAGCCATTATTTCGGACAGCGAAACGGCTAAGTCCTTGGAACACCCGGCTCAACTTCGGATTGCGCTCCGCTCCCGTCCCAACTTGGCTAATTGTGCTTCAGACGGTGTTCCGGCATTTATATCTTTGCTCGCGCGGTTCAAGTTATTTCGTGGCCCTAAACAGTACGAGCATGCTTATCGTGCTTCGAGGACATTAGATTGGCACGGCAAATGCGTTCCGGGAGGAGGATAGCGCTTGTCATCCTGTTAGCTTAACAGCACATCGTTATTATATATCACTTATTGCATTAATGGCGTTAAAGAATATTAACGTCTTTAACTGCATGCACGCACACACAGACACAGACACACACATTTTGATTTACATTTTGGTTTAGTTTCGCCGAGGTTTACGATTTGTTAACGTTAACGTTCAGCAACATCTATGTCTATTGAAGTAAGATCGATGGTGCAGTCGAGTCATTATATATTTTAGTTTTTCCTAAAGTTTTGACCCAACAAGTATCTCTTTTTGCGAAAAGTTGTAGCGCAAATGAAAACCGATAGAGAGTAGAGATATTAGAACTCTCGCTGGACGTTGGTATGTTTCGCGAAACGTGGGAGAATTTGCTGACGCATGAAAAGCGTATTTCGTGAAAAAAGTGTTGGGGCTCCGGCAAATAGAAACGATTTACGTGACGTAAGGATTGTCAAATTTTTTTCGGCCACTACGCAACATGTATGATACATTTGTAAATTTCTATTGGCGTTAAAAACTTTCATCGTCGGAAAGATAGTTATAGAAAGTCGAATTTCGTTATTGATAATGATGCGAACGATTTTCTGTTGAATTTTCCGTCTTCTTTTACATCAGAGATGCCTAGCTAAACAAAGTCACATTTTTCTTTTGTTCGAGTTATTCATTCCTTGTGACACAGTTAGACTATTTCGATTAATTTTAAAATCAAATAAAACAAATAATGAATATTTTTAACGATAATGTGTCAGAGAATAAAAATATGTATACCGTAATTCTGCTTGCTCGATGAGAAAGCTGCGATATTTATGCTACGGAGCAAACTTGGCCAGATGGTGGCAAATCCTAAGACGTACACATATGCACGTACGTATGTATCTTGGCAAGATTCTTCTCACAGACGACCGTCTAGGGAAACATGTCGTCAAATATTCCGGAGCACCCCTCTCGAGGCTCGTTCCTCTTCAGGAGCGACTTTTGGATTCGTCTCTCGACCGCTCGTTCTCGTCCCTGAAGAACTTTCGCGACGGCTACTGCGCCGATGGCAACTTGCATGACGACAACGACGATGGCGACAGGTCTCTTGACCTATGCAGGAGAACGAACTGTCAGGAGGTCTGACTGTCCGTCTGGTTATTCTACTTGAAATTCTTAGTCGCGTGCGCGTGCGTTTTGATTAAGGTAGTCGTCTCGTCAGGGCATGTATTAGATAAAGTTTTCGATTTTGGATTTTATATCAAATTATATGATCAGCTTTGCAGTCGATTTTTTCTGTGGCTCCTTACCGACTATTTACTCTAGAAAATCGATCTCGAAAATCACAAATTTTGCATTACTTCATACAGACGGCCAGAAAAAGAAGGCTCTATCACGGTTTCAATCACATATTTTTCGCATTTTTCGATTAGATGAAGTGAGAAAAAACATTGCTTTTTGTACATTAGATTTCGAAGAATCCGATGCAACCATAAAATATATAGTTTACCGGAGATTTCGCTGCTAATTTTTTAGTTTATTTTAGTGAAAATGCGGTAATCGAGCAGACATTCTTTAGTCGAGGTAAGGTTGGGAAAACTTGGCAAGCCGCTGGCTAATCACTGTAGTTGCAGGTTATGAGGCTCGTCTTTCTTAGCCGAATTGAATAGTAATTGACACCCCTGTCATGCGTTTTGAAACCCTTTCTCAGTAATTGTCAAAATTCAATCGAAAAGGAGATGTAACCTCACTTGTAACCTTTCTCGACGACTCGCATGATCAGCTGATCAAAACGGAGTCAAATGAGAAAAATCACATAATTTGGAAAAAAAATAACATACTTTGGCACGTATGAAATTTTACACCATAATTCATAAAATTATTTTTTCCTTAGCAAAAATTGCCTGAAATATATTTCTGAACGTGAAAACCTACAAACAGTCACATGACTAGCACGTAGCGAGACGCCTACCTTAATTGTGTTCTCGGTTAGAACGAGAATCTTCTCTCCTCAAAGTGAAGGTGACGGAACAATAATGCAAATTAAATATTAACTGTTGCTAAATTCACGTAATCGTAAAATGTTTACGTATATTGGCATTTAGTTTTTCAACATAATGATTAATTAATATGACATTTTAATATGTATGATACGACAACAATATAAATATGTAGCTTTAATATAAGAAAAAAATCAAATTTTTCAATACTGTAGATATTAAAAGACATATCATGTTGTACAATAAATATTAAAATGTGAAAAATGGATTATGTCAGATACTAAATATAAATATTAAACGCGTAATTTTTTGTAAATATTTTCATATTTACATATTAAACTGAAATAACTTTGAACGCTTGTATTATACAGCACAGTATGTAATATATGTCAGTTAGGGTGATTTCTTTTCCGGATAACTGCAATATGAAGCAAAAATCTTTCTAACGGAAAACATTTCGCGACGTGTAATATTAACCGCGTTATTGTAATACGATTTATTATCATTGAGTTAATGCGGCGGCTTAACGTGGTTTTTCGAGTATATATAACTTATCTACCTATCCGTCTACATTCTACGTATCAACAATGAGTCTGTCGCCATCTCATCCTCGTGTTGTCTTCGTGTCATTTCGCGAAACTTACGCGTTTCATTTACGTCGAGGTTTTGCGAAGAATCGCGTGTTACACGTTTGTGCGACGCGACGGGTCGTGTCGGCTGCAATTTGCACGCCAAAACGGATTAGCCGCTAGAAACGCGAGGGACCCGAATTTCGCGGGACGGGGACGGAGCACCCATCGGTTTTGCATTTAGTGATTGCGGCGACGTTGTTGCGGTTGTCCGTCAATCGCAATGGTGTGGGACGCGCGACGTATCGAAGCCGACCGCAAAGACAGAAGAGCTGTAAGCGACGTTTCGAGCTGTTGTAACTCGATATACGTTAAAGTCTATCGTTAAACGGCGTGTGAAATTGTTTCAATAATATATAGATTGAATCGGAATCGCTTCTCAATAATTTTTCAGTATTTTCTATTCAATATTTCGGTGGTATCTCTTAAATTATGATTTCGTACTTGTATATATTGTGTAATGTAGAATTGTAGAATTGTAGACAATATGACGATGTGTTTTTCTCAAGTAAAACAAATGCGTTGGGTTAAATCGAGTCCATTAATTATCTCACTTTCATTCGGGTGTGCGTTTTCCATGATTTTATTGAAATAATTGCCCATGGCAAAGACATGGTTCCGCGTAATGCGCGTAATGGCTCGTCAATGGGGATAGGATTATCGGATTCGACGGTAGTCGAAATCAGCTAGTTCGACGTAAAACCGATTGTACACAGCTCAGGCGTAACGCAGATTACAGGTCGATATGTTACCACGCGCATTCTAATATTGTAACGAGGCACTCAGCTGCATTCGAGTATATTTAGTGGAAGTGAATTTATGCACCAGTGATTATGTACTTCACGGAAGAGCGTACTCCTTAAAAGTGGCACAGATTTATGCATCTCGGGAGCATTGCTCCCCAAGTTACTCCCCGGTGTCTCAAAATTCTAAAAAATCCAGAATATAGATATATCGTAAATATAGAATTCATTTTACGAGGACAAGGTGAGTGGAATAAATCTACGATTTATTTCAAAAAATATAGACGTAAAAACGGTATCATGTGGTGCGTATTAACTTTTATTATTAATTTATTGTCGATTGAATCAATATGCTTTTTTGGAACAGAAATAATTGGCTCCATAAAATGTCCAATTTTGCTGTTTTATATGTACAATACCTTTATCGTTTGTTTTGCTGCAAGCGTATCGGTATCTGCCAATCTCTATTTTTTTTCGTTTGCATTTAGTTTGTTACATTAAAATAATTTATATTTTTTATGAGAATGTAGGAAAGCCACATGAAATGCAGGACATGCGTTTAAAGTGTCGTGGAATATTCGTCAGTGAATGCAATGGATGACGAGTCAAAAGATTAGCATATCTCTCTTGCTCTCTCTCTCTCTCTCTCTCTCTCTCTCTCTCTCTCTCTCTCTCTCTCTCTCTCTCTCTCTCCTCTCTTCTTTTTCGCGACCGCATTCTGCATAATCCCAGTCCTTCGTTTTCCTTCAATTTTATCTGTACGTTTCGCTCGCTTCGTTCCACCTTCTCTCGTTTCACGCTCTCGCGGTCCCTTTTTTGCGTCTGTTATTGCACCAACCGTGGGATTAGTTATTCGCGAGCGCATCATGCGTCGTATGTATGGCCGCGTACACATGCGATATTCCATTTTAAGTAAATTTTGCCGTGCCGAGAAAAATTAAATATTTTCGATGAAAAAAATTAAATGTTTCTCGCGTCCCATGCGCTAGTCATTGCGGACCATTTTCCGCGCGCAAATTTATTATAAATTAGGCTTTTCATGAAATCTCATCAGTGAACGGTGGGTGCACGCGCATGGCGTTTTATGGATTCGTCTATCTACTTCAAATATTTGCTATATTTTGGCGGGGAAAAACACGTCACGTTAATGCGCTTATTAACGCGAAGAATTATACGGTTTTCCAGTCGCGCGTTTAAGCATACAGTTCCGTATCAATTATTATTATGCGAGAGCACGTCGAAACGAGTTATAATCTATATTATTATACAATCTCATTTAACGCGATGTTCGATCCTTGATTCCGTGATAAGTATATTTTTTGCATTTTTGTTTATATACGCTTCTCAATTTTATTATATTTTTATAAAATTGTATAATAAAATATATTTTATTATATATATATAAGTAATTTTAATTTTTGCTTAAACTTGAGTTGTTTTATTTCATTATGATTTTTAAATAATAATTAGAAAGAAATAAGTAATTTGAAATTTTATAAAAATTATTTTTCGAAAAATGTATAATTATTGAAATAAATGTCTAATTTAATGATGAAAAAAAAGTTTGATGCGCGTAAGAATTATTTGATTTATATATTTCAAATCATTTATTTATATGCTTCAGAAGATAATGACGCAGATAGTGTCGCATCGAGGGAGCTGAGGACAATCTGAGAGGAGGAGGAGGCCTGGGAGAGGCATCGGGCGCCAGCGGAACAACTTTGCGGTGAATATTATTTTTTATTTTGTATACAAATAATTTTTTCTGTTTATTTTTGAGTAGTTTTATTTCCCCGTGATTTGTAGAAATAATAGTTAGAAGAAAAATAGTAGATAATTTAATATTTTATAAAAATTGATTTTTGTAAAGATTATTTTTGGAAAATGTATAAATATTTAAATATTTAAATATTTATTTAAATATTTATACATTTAAATATTTAATTGAATAATGAATAAAGCGCGCATAAGAATTTTGTTTTAAAACATTAGGTTTTTTAAACATTGTTTTAATATGAATTTTGTATTTGTTTGTTACAGAATCAACGTAGCTACGTAGCAGATATAATTCCGCTGTTGCGCATCGGGGTCGGTGAGTGATAAATTGACATATCTATTGAGATAATTGATAACTGGATTTTACTAATTAAAGTAGTAATATGGCGTGAGATCCAACATATTTATAAAATAGAAGATTTTTTTTAGTTGATTAGGTAATTATTTTAGAGTCAATCAGTTTTACTTTATTTAAAAATAATTTTGAATTAATATATTATATGAAAAATAATTTTAATAATTTGTAAAGTACAAAGAGATATTTTTATTAATTCTAATTGTGTGGGAAATTTATTATCTCTTTCGGATCTTACGTCATTCATCTGAATTTCTCATATCTGCATGCTTTTGAAATGAGGATTCAGCAACGAACCGTTCGAATCGATGAGAATATGCATATGAGCCTTAGATTCTAACGAATGCCGAATGGCGTGTCTAGTAATTTTTATTTATTTATTTTTAAATTACAGTTTCATTATTTATATAAAGTTTATATTTGAAAGTTAACTATAAATTTCATAATCGTGGATCGAATTTTTTCGAATCGAATAAAAACACAAGTCGACATAAAGGTTTCTTTCAAATTGTTTCCAATCTGATACGTTTATTTGTTAATTACTCGATACATATTTTAATACGGACAAACGCGCGTAAAGTATAAATGCGCAATTAATTTGTATACTTATAGAATTATTATTATTATTACTGTTAATTGTTAATTTTGTATTTTATTGATTTAATTAATGTGATGGCTCTTTCGCGACGCGTTCGTGTTTCGCGCATCACAAAAGCGTAAAATCATACGCTTATTGTCGGCGATGATTAGCCGACAACAAAAGGAGTATTTCTCCTTGTCGATTTCTGGCTATATAAAGCCAGGATATGGCCAAGTGTTACAAAAGGTGAGAGTCTACTCTGGCCAGAAGAAAGAAGACGAAGAGGATCGTACTAGGTAGGTTGGTGTGCAACACCAATCGAATTTAAAAAAATACATAGCCCGGTATAGCCTATATATAGCATAAGCCTATAAAGTTTTTTTTTGTATACGTGCAATTGTACATTAAAAAAAAATTATTATTTGCAAGAAAATAGATTTCTTTGAATTTAGTTTCCTTAATTCAAAGAAGTATTAGATAGATTAAGAAAACGTTTTTCTGAGTTTAAAACATTTTCTCGAATCTACCTAATATACTTATTTGAATTGAGGAAACACTAAATTCGAAGAAATCTATTTTCTTGCAAATAATAAATTTTTTTAGTGCGCGTAATCAGACGGAAAAAGATGAGTCGTAGAGGATGAAAGTGATCGTGGAATAGAAAGAAAAAGATAGAAAGAAAGAGAAGGGAGAGAGCTGAAACGGACGAACGGTGAATATTTCAGTCGGCAAGTATACTCGCGTCGAAACGAACTCTGACTTTAGTCAGAGTATAGGTCAGGGTTCAGCTTAACCCAGCTTCAACACGAAACTCTAACCGTGTAAAATATACAGCATCAGAAACATCCCACCTCGGGGCGAGGCATTGCTCTTCTCTTTGCCGTAGTCTTCAACATCCCGGTTGAAAACTCGCTAAGTATTTAGATTTCCGTTGGAAAGTCGTTTCCTTCCGATTTAAACGGCCGCGATTAATTCTTGAGTATATTTAGACATGGTCTTTCCCTTGACCTCTATGACTTCTATTGACATCTAATTTTTAGAATTTCGATATAATTGACAGACTTCCGACCTTTTCCAGAGTTTTAGTCCCTACATTTTCTTAAGAATTCTAAAATAGTATTTTAAAAGTTTTATCAAATAGAAAATTGTGACCCAAATTGATTCTAAAGTAGGGAAATTA